>NW_017670251.1:1079541-1271828 GCF_001879085.1 Nicotiana attenuata | reverse complement strand
GGTACGGAGGACGAGTAGTAGTAGTAGTAGTGGTAGGGTGGGTGGGNGGGAGGGGGGGTCTTTTGGGTTTATTTTGGAAAGGGGGGCCCTGGACCGTTGATCAAAATGATCAACGGCCAGGATTTGGCCGAGTATTGGGTTGGGGCAGGTGCGGTATTGGGCCTGGGTATATTTAATTTAAAAATTGGGCTGGTATTAGGTTAGAATAGGCCTGAAATTGAAATAAAACAGGCCAGATTTTAAATAGTCACTTTTAATAATTATATAATTTATAAAAATAATAAATGGATTCCAAAAAAATATTTTCGTGTATTAAAATGATTTAAAATACTTATCTAACATTTTACAAATAGAAAAGACCATTTTATGCATCAATAATGTAATTATGCGTTAGTAGGGCTATTATTGCAAAGATATGCAATTTAGCCTAAAAATGTAAATATAATTACAGAAAAATGCACTGAAAATGTGTAAACACTATTTTGGCATAAGTAAAGAATTTAGATGACTAAATCATGACAAAAGTAATTTAAATAATAATTATTGGATATTTTATAAATAGAAGAGAAGAAATAAATTGATTTTGGAGCTCTTAAAATTATAGAAAAATTATAAAAAAAAAATGCTTGTGCATGTTTATAACTGCATACCTACTATTTTGAAAGTATATATATGTACTAAAAATATATGGGGAAAAATTGGGTCTCAACAGGTCCAATAAAGCAGTATGCTAAATACTAAACATATATGCAACACAACAGTAACAGTAGGATGAAACGGTAACCAGCATAAACTTTCAAAATTTCTTTTAACTATATAAACTTCTAGATCTCGTATCCTATCTCAACATCTCGGAAAATATCCAGTGGCAATATTAAATGAATAAGAAATGCCATATAAATGCAAGGCATCCGTGGAAGGAAAATCTCGTGAATATTCAGAGTGCTAGCGATATAATGCACAATTATGTCGAGGTAGTACGGCCCATCTTAGAAGGAATATGATACTCCCGAGGCGAATGACCCGATCCCATCATAACGTGTACACTGCCGAGGTCGAGCGGCACGAACCATAGATGCATCTATTATGCTGCCAAGGCGAACGGCCTACTCCCATAAGAGTGTGGTATATTATCCTGCCGAGGCGTTCGACCCTCTACACAAGAAAGGAAAGGAATTTTCAAATTACGTGGCACGTGCTTGCGATATAATATATGTACAAAAAGTGAGTATAACCTTTACCGATTATCAAATAACTTGCCAACAACTCAAGGTGATAAGGCTCGGCTTAATATATATGTAATTTATAAATCAAGTTCAATTATAATTTTAATTAATTAAGACAGCAGAATGAGTTCAAACAATTCAAATATTATATGGTAATGTCCTAAGTCCACCCGGGCAAAAAAATGCTTTAGGCACGTACAGACTCTCGTCACCTCGTGCGTACGTAGCACCCACAACTAGTAGCACATAACAATACATTACCTAGGGGATAGTTTCCCCCTTACAGGGTTAGACATGAGACTTACCTCGCTCGGAAGTTCCATAACTGGCTCCAACGCCTCTTTAACTCCTCAATTCAAGGCCAAAGATCCGACACTAGTCAAATAAGGTGTAAACCAATAAAAATATACTTTAGTACCCATAATTAATCAATTTATAACAATTCCCAACTCAGCTCGAAAAGTCAATAAAGTCAACCCCCATGCCCACGTGCCCGGATTCTGAAATTTTTCGAAGATAAACTTTACCCATAACACTACGAACTAAAATATATTATTCATTCCTAATTCCATGTCCAATTTCTTTGTTAAAATCCAAAAATATCAATTCTAGATTTTTCTACCAAAATCTCACAATTTCCATAAATTTTCATGTTTAAATCATTGTATAATCCATGTAGTTAGCTAACAATATGCAGGAATTGCTTACCTTGCAATAGATGACGAAAATCTCCCCTTGAAGCTCTCCAAAAATCGCCCAAACCAAGATATAAATGAGTGAAATGAGAAAAATTCTGACCTAAAAAAATCTGCCCAAGCCCTGTCCTTCATCGCGTTCGCGCGACCAAGTTCTCGTTCGCGAAGGCCTGACCATGCACATCATCACGTTTGCGCTCAATCTCATGCTTTTGCGATGGCCAATTGCCCCCAGTTGGAATTCCTCCTTCGCATTCGCGGTTGTCCTTCCGCGTTCATGTAGGGTAAGGTCCCCCTGACCCCCAGCCCTCCTTCGCGTTCGCGAATCCTCCTCCGCATTCGCGAAGCGCAAAGAGGCATCCCCCAATTTTCCTTCTTCGCGAATGCGTGACTCCCTTCGCGTTCGCGAAAAACAAAACCAGAACCAGCTAACTCGAGGTCGTGGACAAGATAGTTCTTTTCATGCACCTTCAGCTGTCTGGACGCGTAGGAAATCACCCTATGGTCCTGCATCAAAACTGCACCGAGACCAATCCGCGACGCATCACAATAAACAATATAAAACCCCGGACCTATAGGCGATACCAATACTGGGGCTTTAGTCAAGGCTGTCTTGAGCTTTTGAAAGCTCTCCTCACACTCCTCTATCCTCCTGAACGGAGCACCCTTCTGGGTCAGCCTGGTCATAGGTGCTGCAATAGATGAGAATCCCTCAACAAATCAATGGTAATACCCCTCCAAACAAAGAAAACTCCGGATCTCTGTAGCTGAGGACGGTCTGGGCCAACTCTGCACTACTTCCACCTTCTTCGGATCCACCTTGACCCCTTCACATGACACTACGTGACCCAAAAATGCCACAGAATCTAACCAGAACTCACATTTTGAGAACTTTGCATATAATTTCTTTTCTCTCAAGGTCTGAAGCCAGTCCTCAGGTGCTGCTCATGATCTTCCCGACTTCGGGAGTATACCAGAATGTCCTCAATAAAGACAATGACGAATAAGTCTAGATAGGGCTGAAATACGATGTGCATCAAATGCATAAATGCTGCTGGGGCGTTGGTCAGCCAAAATGACATCACAAGGAACTCGTAATGACCATACCGAGTCTTAAACACAGTCTTCGAGATATGTGGCCCCTGAATCTTCAACTGATGATAGTATGAATGCAAGTCAATCTTCGAAAACACTCTGGCACCATGTAACTGATCGAATAGGTCACCAATACGAGGCAAAGGATACCGGTTCTTCACTGTAACTTTGTTCAACTGGCGATAATCAATGCACATTCGCATAGAACCATCCTTTTTCTTCACAAACAAGACAGGAGCACCCCAAGGTGACACACTGGGCCGAATGAAGCCCTTATCAAGCAATTCCTATAACTGTTCTTTCAACTCTTTCAACTCAAGAGGGGTCATACGATATAGAGGAATAGAGATGGGCTGAGTGCCCCACAACAAATCAATACCAAAGTCGATATCTCTGTCGGGCGGCATGCCTTGAAGATCAGCTGGGAAGACATCAGGGAAATCCCTCACTACTGGGACTGACTCAACTGTAGGGGTATCAATACTGGCATCTCTCGCATAAGCTAGATATGCATGTCACCCCTTCTCAACCATTCATTGAGCTTTAAGAAATGAAATAACTCTGCTAGGAGTGTAATCTAAGGTACCCCTCCACTCTAATCGCGGTAAACTTGGCATAGCCAGCGTCACGCTCTTGGCGCGACAATCAAGAATAGCATAATTGGGCGACAAGCAGTGTATGCCCAAGATAATATCAAAATCTACCATACTGAGCAATAACAAATCGGCTCTGGTCTCAAAACCACTAATAACAATCAAACACGACTGATACACACGGTCAACAATAATAGAATCTCCCACTTCTGTAGACACATGAATAGGGGAACTCATAGAATCACAGGCTACGACCAAATTGGGGAAAAATAAGATGACGCATAGGAATAACTGGATCCTGGATCGAATAGAACCGATGCATCTCTATGACAAACCGGAACAATACATGAAATGATAGAATCGGAAGAAACTAGCTCTGTACGACCAGAAAGGGCATTGTATCTGGCGTGGCCTCCCCTTCTCGGGCAACCTCTACCTCCCCGACCTCCACCTTGAGCTGGATGAGCAGGTGGAGCAGTAGCTGGTGCTGGAATCATGGCTTGAGGACCCGGTGGAGCACGCTATGGATGAGATGTCTGTGGAGGTGCACCCCTCCTAAGTCTGGGGCAATCCCTCACCATATGGCGAGTGTCGCCACACTCAAAACAAGCTCTGGGAGGGCGTGGCTACTATGGTTGACTCGGGCCAGGTCTGCTGGACTGGCCTTTAAAAGCACCCCATAGAGGAGGCACACTAGATACTGGAGGTGCATAGTAAGGCTCGTGAGGCCTAGAAGTAGCCGGAACACCACTGGCGGATGGAAGAGATTAATGAACGGGGCGACTCATATAGCCCCTACCATGTCAAACAACAGCTGGGGCACGAGCACCAGATTAATGGCTAGACTCTCTAGACCTCTTGGCCTCTCTCTCTTCCCTCTCTCGAGCAAGCATGCTCTCCACTCTCCGAGCAATACTCACCACCTGCTGATTCGAGATATCCATCTCTAACTCCCGGGCCATTCTAGTCATGATGTCAGGATGGTGCCCCTAAATAAACTGACGGGCCCTCTCTCCAACTGTAGAAACCAAAGCCGGTGCATGTCTAGCCAAGTCACTAAAATGAACTACGTACTCTGAAACAATTATAGCACCCTGGTACAACTGCTCAAACTCCGTGCGCCATGCGTCCCTGAGGTTCTGAGGGACATACTCTCTCAAAAACATGTCTGAGAACTTAGTCCATGAAAGAGAAGCTGCCTCAGCCGGACTGCCCAACCCATAAGCATGCCACCGCTGATAGGCTGTTTCTCAAAGCTGAAATGTCGTGAAAGAAACCCCACTCGACTCTGCTATGCCCATAGTAGGGAGGAGACGGTGGCACTCCTCCAGAAATCCCTGAGCATCCTCCGTCGCCAAACCACTGAAGTTTGGAGGGTGGTATCTCAGGTACCTCTCTAGCCTACGCTGCTCCTATGCTGAAACTGCTGCCCTACCATCGGGCTGAACTGGGCTACAGACTGTACCGGTAAAACCTTTAGAGTCTGATCAACCTGAACCCGCTGCTTTGGGGTGCGGGCGCCGGGAGTCTATGCTCCTCCTTTAGCCTGAGATGTGGCTGGAGCAAGGGGAATCAACCCTGCCTGAGCTAGAATACCGAACATGCTCGGGAACTGTGCAAGGGTCTCCTGAAGAGCTGGTCTAGTCATAGTAGGCGCCTCAGGTGCTTGCACTCCAATTGGAGCTGTAGACATGTAATTTTGGACCCTCCCCAAGATTTTACACATTTTAGCGTAAAATATTTAGTTTAGGGCTAATATCGCTATTTCAACTAGTTTTAACTGTTTTATTTTATTTTATAGCAAAAATGAAAATTACAAAAATATTTTATCTAGTTACTTTTAGTTTATGTACCTTTCATAAAATTTTAAAAAAAATACAAAAATAGTACCTTATTTTTATCTCTATTAAATCTTGAAAATACAAAAATAGTTTCATGTTTTAGTATAGTTTAGTTTAATTAATTAGAATTAGTTTTTGCATTGTGTAGTATTTTTATCTTATATTAAAGGGAGTTAACTAAGGTATTGGACCACAAATTTAAGAGTCTTAGAGCCCAATTTTAGGACCCAATTTAAATTTAGCCCATAAATCCAAGCCCAATACCAATACCCATTAAGCGAACTCTAGAGACCCTTCTAGACTCTTCTTCTTAACAAAATAAAATAACCCTAGACCTAAAAAAGAGAGGAGTCATTTTTCATCTGGGAGCATACAATACACAAAAAACAGACCCTTCCAGCGACAGACCACCCCTGCGAACAACCTTCAGCCGCTGCAACCCGTCGCACCCTAGCCCTTTCCCACTAAAATCCGCCAGAAAACACACACCCTAACCGAAAAAGCTCCAACGGCAGATCTCCTCCATGCCTTAAGCCATCAGCAACCCCTGAACTTTGAAGAGCCGCCCGTTTTCGTCGAGATCTGCCAGAAATCAACCACCCCATCTTCAGCCATTACCCTTGAATTCCCCGTCCCTTTAAACTCCACAGAACCTAATACACACACAGCAGCTGGACATCTCTTCAGCAGAGAAGAACATCAATTCACAAAAAAAGTTTTCCTCTCATCTCCCTCAAATAAAGAAGGTCGCCGCTTCTCCTAGCTTCACCACCAGCCAGACCTCTGGAGTTTCTCTAAATTTTCAACAACACCCACAAGCACACACACATTAAACAGAGGAGAACGAACGGGGAGATGGTTCCAAGTTTGAAGAACAGCCGTGGGCCGTCCGAGGTTCGTTCAAGTTCGCCGGCGTAATTTTTGATCCGGTCAGCGGCTAGCGTCAGGATTTATTTTGAAGTTCATCTGTTAACAATGGAAATTTGTTCTCTGTGAGGTCAAATAATAAACTCGGTTCTCAATTATCTTAATGGTTCGTACGTATGTGTTTTAATATGGAATTCTGGTTGATTTGTGTTTTAATATGGTATTCTGGTTGATTTGTGTCGGCCTAATTTCGTGCATACGACGTTGCTTTCATCAATTAGTGTATCGAGTGTTTGCTGATGTTTGACTTCTTAAACAAACAAATATGCTGGATGATCGATGATCGTGGGATTGAAGTAAAACATAGGTCGTTAGTGTTCTGAATCTCTTATTTAGGTAGATCTGTTTATTTTGAATTCATGCTCCCGTTAACATCATATAGTTGCCCTCTTTTATTAGCCCAAAAATAATTTTATAGTATTCACAAACAAGTTAGTATGCTTTAGGCGCGTTTTGAATTTATTATCGTGATTATGTACACGTTCGCGTGACATGATTACGGTTTCTAAAATGGATATTCGTAGCTTGCTTTAGGCGCGACTTAAACTATCATCGTGATTGTGTATACGTTCGCGTGACGTAATTACGATCCTAAAAATAAAATCGGGTAGGCGTTCGCGCAACTTTGACCAAAATTTCTAAATATTAATAAAGCGTTATTAATTGTGGACACGTACGCGTGACATGATTTTGACGCGCCAAACAAATGGGTACACATACGCGTGACCTGTTTTAGGATAATTTCTTAATTAAAAGACGTAAATGCACATATGTTCTAAAATAAGTAATTAGATAATATAACTAAGCCAAGTATGATTAAAGCGATCGTGTTAAAACCACGAAACTCGGGAATGCCTAACACCTTCTCCCGGGTTAACAGAATTCCTTACTCGGATTTCTGTGTTTCGCGGACTGTAAAACAGAGTCAAACTTCCTCGATTCGGGATTTTAAATCGGGGACTTCGGACACCATAAATTATCCCAAGTGGCGACTCTGAATCTGATAAATAATCCCGTTTCGATTGTCACTTTAATTGGAAAAGCTCCCTTATATGCCCTTTTGGGTAAAAAGGAGGTGTGACAGCTCTAGAGACTCTGCTGAGGATAAGAACCCAGAACTTCTGGTTCAGGGTTCAGAATTCGAGTGCTCTATAGCAGCTCGCTTTATAGCAGCTACTGGTGGCTCCTCTATAGTAGCTCGCTCGGGTGCTCTGGCTGCACTACGTGGGCATCCTCGGCCTCTACCCCGGCCCTGGCCTCTACTCCAACCCCGGCCTCTGGCGGCTCTAGTAGGGGGCACGGGTGCCTAATCATCTTCGGCTGCACGTGTCCTCACCATCTGTGAGAGAATAGAAGACAAAAGTTTAGAATTTTGAAGTCAACAATTTCGCACGACAAGGAATCAAAAGAAGTGAAATTTTCGTAACAGTTCCATAGCCTCCCGAAGATAAGTACAGACGTCTCCGTACCGATCCGCGAGACTCTAATAAACCAGCTTGTGACTCACGACACCTATGAACCTAGAGCTCTGATAGCAACTTGTCACGACCCAATTCCTCCCTCCGTGAATTGTTGTGACGGCACCTAGTCTCTACGACTAGGTAAGCCTAACATTTGCAGAAATGAAATAAAAACTTAAAAGTTAACAACTAACAGTAACAGATAATTTAAATAAGCTTTTGAGATGCGGCTGGGCATATACAATAATCACTCTCGAAATGTAAATAACTTTCCCAAACTCAGGAACACCGAAAGTCACAAGCTTCTAAGATCTTTGTCAACGATTCTGTAAAACTGTACTAGAATTAATAAAAGGGAAGCAATATCTGAAAGGATAGAAGGGGACTCCGAGCTTTGCGGACGTGGAAGATGTACATTGAAGTCTGCCGAATGGCAGCGACTGTGCAAATAAAAACGAGGCAGGTAGGAGGTACCTGGAGCTGCACACGAAAAAATATGTGCAGGAAAGGGGATGAGTACAGTACAATGGTACCCAATAAGTGCCAAGCCTAACTTCGGTAGAGTAGAGACGAGGTCAGGTCAGGGCCCTACTGGTATATATATAAAAACAAGACAGAATGCGATATCGCAGTAAAATAAAGACTGAAATTTAACAAGAATGAAATCATAGAAAGGTAACATCTCAGTACACAAAAATAACGACATGGGATCTCCCGAGATACCGCCTCGTAGTCCCAAACTTAAATGTATAGGGGGATCTCCCGGAATACCATCCCGTAGTCCCAAAGTAAATATGCGAGACAGGGGGATCTCCCGGAATACCGTTCTGTAGTCCCAAAATAGATATACAGAGGGATCTTCCGGAATACCATACCGCAGTCCCAAAGTAAATATGCTAGGGGATCTCTCGGAATACCGTTCCGTAGTCCCAAAATAAATATGCAGGGGGATCTTCCTGAATACCGTCCCGTAGTCCCAAAGTAAATATGTAGGGGGATCTCCCGGAATACCGTTCCGTAGTCCCAAAAGTAAATACACAGCTCAAACAATAGAAATAACTTCTACAACACGAAATCCTACAATTTAGACTATGTACAAGTCAAGGAAGAAGCAGGGAATTCACTAAGCATGCTGCACAGAGTTCAGATAGGCAACTAAGACACGTAGACATGCTATTCTAAACTAAACAGGATAAATACATATGCTAGTGTAGCTCAAATAAAGTGAAACATGTTATTACTTAGTGAAAAATGGAGTTTTACAATAAATAGCCAGTGTACGCACTCATCACTTCACGTACATGGAGCTCACATATCAAAACAGTACCAAATCCTAAGGGGAGTTCCCCCACACAAGGTTAGTCAAGCCACTTACCTCGAACTAAGCTCAAATCAATCCGTAACAATGCTCTTTCCACGAATATCCGACTCCAAATGGCCAAAATCTAGCCAAAATCAATTACATATCATAAATATAACTACAAGAAACTAATCTAGCTAATGAAATCAAAGTTAAAGCAAGAAATTGGAAAATCGCCCTAAGAAGTCTCCCGGGGCCCACGTCTAGATACCAGGTAAAAACCACAAAATATGAATAACCATTCACTCACGAGTTCAATCGTACCAAAATTATCCAAATCCGATATCAAAATCCCAATCAAATCTCAAAAACTTAGTTAAAGAACTTCCACCCTTCTTCCCCAAATTTCTCACCCAAATTCCTTAATTTGATGATGAAATCAACTATAAATTAATAGAATACAACCAAAAACGAGTTAGGAATTATTACCTTAAAGTTCTCTCTGAAAAATCCTTGAATCATCGCCTTAATCCAAGCTCTCAAAGTCCCAAAATTGAAAATGGGTAAAACTCTCGACTTGGACCTTTTTCTGCCAATGATTTCGCTTATGCGGTTCTGCACCTGCGGAAAAACCATCGCAGGTGCGGACTTAGCGTAAGTCCTCAAGGTCCCGCATCTGCGATAAGGTGGCCGCATTTACGTGTGTGCACCTGAGGAAATTGGTCCGCTTCTGCGGTCTCTCGTCGCACCTGCGCTCTTTAGGTGCATCTGCGGGCATCGCAGATGCGGAATATTACATCACACCTGTAACCCCTGAGCTCCCATCCCACTCCGCTTCTGCGCTAGACCTTCCGCATGTGCGATCCCGCACCTACCGCCTCCCCACCGCAAGTGCAAAACACTAGGAGCCAGCAAATCTCAGCAATTGCCTAAGTTCAAATATCAATCCGTTAAGCATCCGAAATCAATCCAAGGTGCCCAGGACCTCAACCAAACACACCAACAAGTCCTAAAACACCATACGAACATAGTAGAGACCTCAAATCACATCAAAGAAAGCAAAAACCATGAATCAGCCTCCAATTCAAACTTAAAAAACTTGAAACTTCAAATTTCTACAACAGATGCCGAAACCTATCAAACCACGTCCGACTGACCCCAAATTTTGCACACAAGTCATATTCAACATTAGAGACCTACTCCCACTTCCGGAATCGGATTCCGACCCCGATATCAAAAAGTCCACTACCGATCGAAATCTCCAAAAATTTAACTTTCGCCATTTCAAGCCTAAATTAGCTACAGACCTCCAAAACACAATTCGGACACGCCCCTAAATCCAAAATCACCCAACGGAACTAACGGAATCGATGAAACTCCATTCCAGAGTCGTCTTCAGTTAGTTGCTGACTACGGTCAAAATCCTAAGGCTTACGCTTTCGTTTGAGGGACTAAGTGTCCGAAACACCCCTAAACCAAAAACAAAACTGCCCGGCAAGTCACATAAGCAGAAAAAGATAGGGGGAAGCAGTTATTCGGGGATCGGGGCTATAACTCTCAATACGACAGGCCGGGTCGTTACATCCTCCCCCTCTTAAAACAATCGTTCATCCTCGAACGAGCATAGAGACATACATGAAGTGGTGAAAAGATGAGGATAACGGTTGCGAAATCCTGCTCGGTCTCCCAAGTCACCTCCTCGACCGGTTGAACCCTCTACTGAACCTTCACAGAAGCAATGTTCTTGACCTCAACTTTCGAACCTGCCTGTCCAAAATGGCCATTGGTTCCTCAACATAAGATAGATCCTTGTCAAACTGGACTGAGTTGGAATCCACCATGTGATACGGGTCACCGTGATACTTCTGGAACATAGAAACATGGAATACCGGATGAACTCCTACTAGACTAGGAGGTAAGGCAAGCTCATAAGCAACCTCCCCAACTCGCCACAATACCTCCAATGGACCAATGAACCTTAGGCTCATCTTGCCCTTCTTTCCGAACCTCATAACACCCTTTATAGGAAAAACACGGAGCAAGACCCGCTCTCTAACCATAAATGCAACGTCGCAAACCTTCCGATCTGCATAACTCTTCTATCTGGACTAGCCTGTGTGAAGTCTATCCTGAATCACCTTAACCTTCTCCAAAGCATCTTGAACCAAGTCTGTGCCCAATAATTTAGCCTCGCCCGGCTCGAACCAACCCACTGGAGACCGATATCGCCTAACATACAGAGCCTCATACGGTGCTATCTGAATGCTGGACTGATAACTCTTATTGTAGGCAAACTCCGCAAGTGGCAAGAACCGATCCCAAGAACCTCCAAACTCCATCACGCACGCACGGAGCATATCCTCTAGAATCTGAATAGTGCGCTCGAACTGTCCGTCCGTCTGAGGGTGAAATTCTGTGCTTAACTCCACCCGAATACCCTATTCCTAGTGTACAGCCTTCTAGAACTGGGATATAAATTGTGTACCCCGGTCAGAGATGATAGATACCGGCACGCCATAAAGCCTGACAATCTCTGCGGATATAAACTCGAGCCAACTGCTCGGAAGAATAAGTAGTCATCATAGGAATGAAATGAGCTGACTTGGTCAGCCTACCACAATCACCCAAACTACATCAAACTTCCGCTAAGTCCGTGGGAGTCCAACGACGAAATCCATAGTGATCCGCTCCCATTTCCACTCCGAAATCTCTAATTTCTGAAGTAATCCACCCGACCACTAATCTCATACTTCACCTGCTGGCAATTTAGACACAGGTCTATATATTCCACTATGTCATTCTTCATTCTACACAACCAATAATGCTGCCTCAAGTCCTAATTCGTGGCACCCAGATGAATGGAGTACCACGAGTTGTGAGCCTCCTGAAGAATCAACTCACGTAATCCGTCTACATTGGGCACACACAGCCTGCCCTGCATCCTCAATGCCTCATCATCCCCGATAATGACCTCCTTAGCATAAACATGCTGAACCGTGTCCTTAAGGACAAGAAGATGGGGGTCATCATACTAACGCTCCCTGATACGATCGTAAAAAGAAGATCGGGAGACCATACAAGCCAAAACTCGACTCGGCTCAAAAATATCCATTCTGACAAACTGATTGGCCAAGGCCTGAACATCCAATGAGAACGGTCTCTTTGCTGCTAGTAAATATACTAAACTCCCTAAGCTCTCCGCCCTGCGACTCAAGGCATCGTCAACCATATTGGCCTTCTCGGGATGGTACAAAATAATGATATCATAATCCTTAAGCAGCTCTAACCACCTCCGCTGACGCAAGTTAAGATTCTTCTACTTGAATAGATGCTGCAAACTCCGGTGATCTGTGTAGATCTCACAAGGGACACCGTACAAATAGTGCCTCCAAATCTTCAAGGCATGAACAATAGCTGCTAACTCGAGGTTGTGGACAAGATAGTTCTTTTCATGAACCTTCAGCTGTCTGGATGCGTAGGCAATCACCCTACGTACCTGCATCAACATTGCGCCTAGACCAATCCGTTACGCATCACAATAAATAGTATAAGACCTCGAACCTTAGGCAATACCAATACTGGGGCTGTAGTCAAGGCTGTCTTGAGATTTTAAAAGATCTCCTTACACTCCTCTGTCCACCTGAATGGAGCACCCTTCTGGATTAGCCTGGTCATAGGTGTTGCAATAGATGAGAATCCCTCAACAAATCGACGGTAATACCCCGCCTAACCAAGAAAACTCCGGATCTCTGTAGCTGAGGAAGGGTGTGGGCCAACTCTGCACTGCTTCCACCTTCTTCGGATCCACCTTGATCCCTTCACTCGACACTACGTGACCCAAAAATGCCACGGAATCTAACCAGAACTCACATTTGGAGAACTTTGCATATAATTTCTTTTCTCTCAAGGTTTGAAGCACAGTCCTCAGGTGCTGCTCATGATCCTCCAGACTCCGGGAGTATAACATAATGTCGTCAATAAAAACAATGATGAATGAATCAAGATAGGGCCGAAACACAATGTGCATCAAATGCATAAATGCTGCTGGGGCGTTGATTAGCCCAAATGACATCACAAGGAACTCGTAATGACCATACCGAGTCTTGAACAAACTCTTCGGGATATCTGGCTCCCAAATCTTCAAAAGCAAGTCAATCTTGGAAAACACTCTAGCACCCTGTAACTGATCGAATAGGTCACCAATACGAGGCAAATGATACCAGTTCTTCATTGTAACTTTGTTCAACTGGCAATAATCAATGTACATTTGTATAGAACCATCCTTTTTCTTCACAAACAAGATAGGAGCACCCCAAGGTGACACACTGGTCCGAATGAAGCCCTTGTCAAGCAATTCCTATAACTGTTCCTTCAACTCAGGAGGGGCCATACGATATGGAGGAATAAAGATGGGTTGAGTGCCCGGCAACAAATCAATACCAAATTCGATATCTCTGTCGGGCGGCATGCCTGAAGGATCAGCTGGTAAGACATCAGGGAAATCCCTCACTACTGGGACTGACTCTACTGTAGAGGTATCAATAGTGACATCTCTCACAAAAGCTACATATGTGTCACACCCCTTCTCAACCATTCTTTGTGCTTAAGAAATGAAATAACTCAGTTGGGAATATAATCTAAGGTACCCCTCCACTCTAATCGCGGTAAACCTGGCATAGCCAACGTCACGGTCTTGGCGTGACAATCAAGAATAGCATAATGGGGCGACAACCAATCCATGCCCAAGATAATATCAAAATCTACCATACTGAGCAATAATAAATTGGCTATGGTCTCAAAATCGCTAATAACAATCAAACACGATCGATACACACGATCAACAATAATAGAATCTCTTATGTGTGTAGACACATGAACAAGGGAACTCATAGAATCATGGGCTACGCCTAAATACGGGGCAAAATAAGATGACACATAGGAATAAGTGGAGCCCGGATCGAATAGAACCGATGCATCTCTATGACTGACCGGAAGAATACCTGTAATGACAGAATCGGAAACAACTGCCTCTGTACGAGCAGGAAAGGCATAGTATCTGGCCTGGCCTCCCCCTCTCGGGCGACCTGTACCTCCCCGACCTCCACCTCAAGCTGGCTGAGCAGGTGGAGTAGTAGCTGGTGCTAGAATCATGGCTTGAGGACTCGGTGGAGCACACTATGGCTGAGAAGTCTATAGAGGTTCACCCCTCCTAGGTCTGGGGCAATCCCTCACCATATGGCGAGTGTCGCCACACTCAAAAAAAGCTCTGGGAGGGTGTGGCTACTGTGGCTGACTTGGGCCAGGTCTGCTAAACTAGCCTCTAAAAGTACCCCATGCAGGAGGCACACTAGATATTGGAGGTGCATAGTAAGGCACCTGAGGCTTGGAAGTAGCCGGAACACCACTGGAGGCTGGAAGAGCTGAATGAACAGGGCAGCTCACATAGCCCCTACCATGTCAAACTATAATAGGGGAATGGGCACGAGTACCAGAGTAATGGCCAGACTCTCGAGAGCTCTTGGCCTCTCTCTCCTCCCTCTCCCGAGCAAATATGCCCTCCACTCTCCTAGAAATACTCACCACCTGCTAGTACGAGATATCCATCTCTAATTCGCAGGCCATGCTAGTCCTGATGCCGGGATGGAGCCCCTCAATAAACCGACGGACCCTCTCTCGAACTGTAGAAACCATGGCCGGTGCATGTCTAGCCAAGTCACCGAAACGAATTGCGTACTCTGAAACAGTGATAGCACCCTGGCACAACTGCTCAAACTCCGTGCGCCATGCGTTCTTGAGGCTCTGAGGGACATACTCTCTTAAAACATGTCTGAGAACTAAGTCCATGTAAGAGAAGCTGCCTCAGCCGAACTGCCCAACTCATAAGCACGCCACCACTGATAGGCTGCTCCTCGAAGCTGAAATGTAGTAAAAGAAACCCCACTCGACTCTGCTATGCCAATAGTACGGAGGATGCGGTGGCACTCCTCCAGAACTCCCTGAGCATCCTCTATCGCCAAACCACTGAAGGTAGGAGGGTGGTACTTCTGGTTCCTCTCGAGCCTACACTGCTCCTCCCCTGAAACTGCTGCCCTACCCTCAAGCTGAACTGGGGCTACAGGCTGTACCGGTTTAACCTCTGGAATCTAATCAACCTGAACCCGCTGCATTGGGGTGCGGGCGGCGGGAGTCAGTGCTCCTCCCCTGGCCTGATATGTGGCTGGAGCAAGGGGAATCGACCATGCCTGAGCTAGAGTACCGAACATGCTCTGGAACTGTTCAAGGGTCTCTTGAAGAGCTGGTGTAGTCGTACTAGGCATCTTAGGTGCCTCCACTCTGAGTGGAGCTACTGGTGGCTCCTCTGTAGCAGCTCGCTCGGGTGCTCTGGCTGCACTACGTGGGCGTCCTCAGCCTCTGGAGGCTCTAGCAGGGGGCACGGGTGCCTGATCATCTCCGGTTGCACGTGTCCTCACCGTCTGTGAGAGAATAGAAGACCAAAGTTTAGAATTTCGAGGTCAACAATTTCGCACGACAAGGAATCAAAAGAAGTGAAATTTTCCTAACATTTCCATAGCCTCCCGAAGATAAGTACAGACGTTTCCGTACCGACCGTGAGACTCTAATAAACCAGCTTGTGACCCAGAACACCAATGAACCTAGAGTTCTGATACCAACTTGTCACGACCCAATTCCTCCCTCCATGAATTGTCGTGACAACACCTAGTCTCTACGACTAGGTAAGCCTAACATTTGCGGAAATAAAATAAAAACTTGAAAGTTAACAACTAACAGTAACAGATAATTTAAATAAGCTCTTGAGATACCGCTCGTCATATACAATAATCACTCTCGAATTTTACACAACTTTCCCAAAATATGGAACACTGTGAGTCACAAGCTTCTAAGATCTTTGTCAACTATTCTTTAAAACTGAACTAGAATAACTAAAAGGGAAGCAATATTTGAAACGATAGAAGGGGACTCCGAGGTCTGCGGATGCGGCAGATGTACCTTGAAGTCTCATGAATGGCAGCGCATGTGCAACTAAAAATGAGGCTGGTAGGAGGTACCTGGATCTGCACACGAAAAAATATGTGCAAGAAAGGGCATGAGTACACCACAACGGTACCCAGTAAGTGCCAAGCCTAACCTCGATTGAGTAGTGACGAGGTCAGGTCAGTGACCTACTGGTATATATATAATAAAACAAGACAGAATGAAATTTCGCAGTAAAATAAAGACCGAAATTTAACAAGAATGAAATCATTGAATGGTACCAGCTCAGTACACAAAGATAACAACACGGGATCTCCCGAGATACCGTCTCGTTGTCCCAAACGTAAATGTATAGGGGGATCTCCCGGAATACCGTCCCGTAGTCCCAAAGTAAATATGCGAGACAGGGGGATCTCCTGGAATACCGTTCTATAGTCCCAAAAAAATATGCAAGGGGATCTCTCGGAATACCGTTCCGTAGTCCCAAAGTAAATATGCAGGGGGATCTCCCAGAATACCGTTTGGTAGTCCCAAAGTAAATATGCAGGGGCGGAATACCGTTCTATAGTCCCAAAAGTAAATACACAGCTCAAACAATAGAAATAACAGCTACAACACAAAATCCTACAATTTAGACTAAGTACAAGTCAAGGATGAAGCAAGGAATTCACTAAGCATGCTGCACAGAGTTCAGATAGGCAACTAAGACACGTAGACATGCTATTCTAAACTAAACATGATAATTACATATGCTATTGTAGCTAAAATAAAGTGAAAAAGGTTTTTACTTAGTGACAAACAGAGTTTTACAAAAAATAGCCCGTGTACGCACTCGTCAGTTCACGTACACGGCACTCACATATCAAAATAGTACCAAATCCTAAGGGGAGATCCCCCACACAAGGTTAGACAAGCTACTTACCTCGAACCAAGCTCAAATCAATCCGTAACAATGCTCTTTCCACGAATATCCGACTCCGAATGGCCCAAATCTAGCCAAACTTAATTACATATGATTAATATAACTATAAGAAACTAATATAGCTAATGAAAACAAAGTTAAAGCAAGAAATTGGAAAAAGTCTCCTCGGGCCCACGTCTCGGAACCGGGTAAAAACCACAAAATATGAACACCCATTCACTCAAGAGTTCACTCGTACCAAAATTATCAAAATCCCAATCAAATCTCAAAAACTTAGCTGAAGAACTTCCACTCTTCTTCCCCAAATTCCTTAATTTGATGATGAAATCAATTATAATTAATGGAATACAACCAAATACGAGCTAGGAATCATTACCCCAAATTTATCTCGGAAAATTCCTTGAATTATCGCCTTAATCCGAGCTCTCAAAGTCCTAAAATTGAAAATGGGATAAAACCCTCGACTTGGCCCCTTTTTCTACAGTGATTTCGCTTCTGCGAGGGGTTCACCGCATCTGCGGTTCCGCACTTGCGGAAAAACCATCACAGATGCGGACTTATCTTAATTCATCAAGGTCCGCATCTGCGATAAGGTGGCCGCACCTGCGTGTGCGCACCTGCGGAAACTGGTCTGCTTCTGCGGTCTCTCGTCGCACCTGCGCTCCTTAGACGCATCTGCGAGCATCACAGATGCAGAATATTACCTCCCACCTGCGACCCCTGAGCTCCCATCCCACTCCACTTCTGTACTAGACCTTTCGCGTGTGCGATCCCACACCTGCGGCCTCCCTACCGCAGGTACAAAAACACCAGAAGCAAGCAAATCTCAGCAATTGCCTAAGTCCAAATTTCAATCCGTTAAGCATCCGAAATAAATCTGAGGCCCCAGGGACCTCAACCCAAAACACCAACAAGTACTAAAACACCATAATAACATAGTCGAGCCCTCAAACCACATCAAACAATGCTATAAATACGAATCACCCTCCAATCCAAACTTAAAGAACTTGAAACTTCAATTTTCTACAACCGATGCCGAAACCTATCAAACCACGTCCGATTGATCCTAAATTTTGCACACAAGTCATATTAATCATTTTAGACCTACTCCAACTTCCAAAATCGAATTCCGACCCCGATATAAAAAAGTCCACTACCGGTCAAAATCTCCAAAAATTCGACTTTCGCCATTTGAAGCCTAAATTAGCTACAGACCTCCAAAACACAATCCGAACACGCCCCTAAGTCCAAAATCACTCAACGAAACTAAAGGAATCGACAAAACTCCATTCTGGAGCCTTCTTCACACATTTGTGACTACAGTCAAAATCCTAAGGCTTAAGCTTCTGTTTGAGGGACTAAGTGTCCTAAAACACTCCGAAACCAAAAACAAAACCTCCCGGCGAGTCACATAAGTAGAAAAAGATATGGGTGAAGCAGTTAATAGGGGATCAGGGATATAACTCTCAAAACAATCGGCCGGTTCGTTACACCATGGCTCAACCACAATGTGTACAAGAGTCCTAACAATAACAAAATATTAGTGAATAGGTCAACAAGAATGATATCTCGACAACTAACATGTCACGACCCGGAATCCCCGCTCTCGGAACCGTGATGGCGCCTAATATTTCACTTCCTAGACAAGCCAACGTTAGAATAGTTTTTAGCCATTTTTAATAAATCAAGTTAACTGACACCAATTAAATCGAAATAACTGAAATAGAGTGAGAAAAATCGTAATAACTGCAATACCTAGATACAATCCCAGAACTGGCGTCACAAGTGCATGAGCGACTAGAATAATATAGATAATGGTCTGAATAAAAGTACAACTATCTGAAATGAAATAAACAACTAAGATAAGGTAGAAGGGGACTTCAGGACTGCGAACCTCGAACAGATGTACCTCAAGTCTCCGTCAGATGTCTGATTCGAGCAATCTACTGACCGCCACTGGGACCAACTCCAAAATCTGCATAAAAAGTGCAGAGTGTATTATGAGTACAATACCCCATGTACTCTGTAAGAGCTGAGCCTAACCTCGACGAAGTAATGACGAGGCTAATGTGGGTCACTTTCAATAACCTGTACGCAATATAATAATAATAATAACAGGAACGAAATACAAGAATAGTAAAGCCATTAACCGATAAAAATAAACTCAATCCTCGAAATAAGTAAAACCAGAAACATCAGTCCTCAGATACCTGCCGAAAAACACTAAAATCTAACACAATGTCATAAGGAATACAAAACACACAATCCGTTGTGGCGCACAACCCGATCCCACTGTACAAACACAATCCTCCCTTATTTCACCCATTGCGGCGTGCAACCCAATCCAACCGTACCACTATCAATATCATTATCCTCCCTTGTTTTACCGTATCTATATCACATATAAAATCCGTTGTGGCGTGTAACTCGATCCCACCATATCAATATCAATCCTCCCTTATTCTACCTGTTGCGGCGTGCAACCCAATCCATAAATAAAATCAATAAATGAAATCAACTAAGCAACACAAATCACAAGAATTGCTACGATTACAGAATATGAAAGCAAATTCATAATAGAACCTCATACAAATCGAGGAATGCTACAATTAATACAAATCAACAAGACAGTCAAATATATGACAGTTAAAGTGTACAAATAAGACAATTAAGGCAAGTAGCAAATAATCATTGAGGCATGGGAGAAACGATCATTTTAATATGAGATAGATTAGTGACGAGCACCAAGTTAAGCCATAGGAAACAATTAAAGCATGTAGCAGTTAAGACATAGAATAAGACAATTTATGAAATGCGGGAAAGCATGGAAACAGGTATTTTGGCGGTGTATATACACTCGTCACATCGCATATACGCCGATACACATGTAATTCACATAACACGTAGCTCAAGGATTTCTAATTCCCTCAAATCAAGGTTAGACCCAACACTTACCTTGCTCTGCAAGCAAATCAAAGCTCAATCGGGGTCATTCCTCTAACCAAAATCGACTCAATAAGATCAAATAATTCTAGGGAAATCAATTACAATACATAAAGTTAAGATCTTTATACTTTTTCCAAGAAGTTAACATAAGTCAATCCCAGGCTCGCTTGGTTACAACTCAAGATTAAGACCAAAAACCGATTATCCATTCACCCCCGAGCTCGGTTATGTAATTAGTTTCGAAATCCAACCTCAATTCGAGGTCTAAATCCCAAATTTACAAAAATCCCTTATTCTACCCAAATCCCCAGTTTCTACCATGAAAATCCTAGATTTAATGTGGAAAACATATGAAATGTAGTAGGTAATTGAAAAGAAATAGATTAAAGTTGCTTACCAAATAACTTAGGAAGAAAATCTCTTGGGAAAATCGCTTCTAGGATGTTTAGGGTAGAGAGTTTGAAAGAAATGAGCTAAATCCCAGTTTTCCCATCTTTTGTCCAACACCAGATGTCGCAATTGCAACCTTTGTTTCCCAATTGCGAACCTCAAAAATGCGAAAAAGTCCTCGCAAATGAAAATAATTCGCACCTCTGCTGCCATCGCAATTGCGATGGTTTTGTTTGCAAATGCGAACATGAACTTTCCGCAATTGTGACCATTTTGATCGCAAAAGCGAACCAGTTCGCTCCCAGTACTTCATCACAAATTCAATTCATTGATGGACTCAAGTATGGGTTATGTTGTAGAATTGCTCGAGAGGTTGCTACTCATTCCAGGTTTGACCAGGTGCTAGAGATTGCTAAACACTTAGAGCTGGTTTGCATGCATGAGCGTGAAGAGCAGGAGGCCAAGAGGCCTCGTAGTTCAGGTGTGTTCAACAGCGCCTCAAAGGCCGTCCTTCTAGGCCCATTCAGACAGCTCGCCATATTTCTCGTGGTTCTTCGATTAGCCATAGTTCTTACAGTGAACGCCCTACTCGGTCATTGTTCAGTGCATTGATGGCACATAGTTCTTACCGTGCCTCATCTGCTCAGGTTTCCACAAGCAGTTCTTCGGGCTATCAGGGTTGGCAGTCATTCAGGAGGGGTTGTTATGAGTGCGGAGACTTGTGTCATCTCAAGAGAGATTGCCCAAGACTATTGAGTTGGGTTCCATAGCAGAGCTTTCAGTCTATGACTTCAGCACCAACAGTCACAGCACCCGCACAGCCAGCTCGGGGTAGGGCTCAATCAGGTCGAGGCTGCCCTAGAGGGGGAGGTCGTTCGATACTGGTCAAGCGCGTTGGTACACATTTCCAGCCAGGCAGAGGCAGTTGCTTCCGATACCATGATCACAATTATTTTTTTAGTGAACCGGAGAGATGCTTCTGTATTATTTGATCTTGGTTCCACTTATTCATATTGTGTCATCATATTTTGCTCGTTATTTGGATATGCCCCGTGATTCTTTTGTTATGCTTGTTCATGTATATACACTGGCGGGTGAGTCTATTGTTGTGGACTGTGTGTATCGTTCGTGTGTGGTGGCCATCGGGGGATTAGAGACGAGATTTGATCTCTTACTGCTTAGCATAGTTGATTTTGGCGTACTTTTAGGAATGGGTTGGTTGTCACCATGTCACATTATTCTAGATTATCACGCTAAGACTGTGACATTAGCGATGCTGGGGTTGCCTAGGGTTGAGGTTCCCTAGATTATATTCCCGGTAGAGTGATTTCATATTTGAAGGCTCAACGGATGGTTGAGAAGGGATTTGTGGCATATTTGGTCATTGTGAGGGATGTTAGTGCTGATACTCCTACCATTGAGTCTAATCCGGTGGTGAGAGAATTCCTGCAAGTGTTTCCTATAGACCTGTCAGGCATGCCACCGACAGGGACATTGATTTCCGTATTGATTTGGTGTCGAGCACCCATCCCATATCTATTCAACCATATTGCATGGCACTGGCGAAACTGAAAGAGTTAAAGGAATAATTTCAAGAGTCTCTTGATAAGGGCTTTATTAGGCCCAGTGTGTCGCCTTGGGATGCGCTGGTTCTATTTGTAAAGAGGAAGGATGGTACTATGCGGATGTGTATTGACTACAGGTAGTTGAACAAAGTTACAATCAAGAAAAAGTATCCACTACCGCACATTTACGACTTATTTGACCAGCTTCAGAGTGCTAGAGAGTTCTCGAAGATTGATTTGAGATTGGGGTATCATCATGTGAAGACTCGGGATTCTGAAATTCTGAAGACGGCTTTAGTACCCGTTATGAGTACTATGAGTTTCTTGTGATGTTTTTTGGGCTGACCAATGCCCCAGCCGCCTTTATGCGCCTGATGAACAATGTGTTCCAATCGTATCTTGATTTCTTTCATCGTAGTATTCATTGATGATATATTTGTGTATTTGTGCAGCCAGGAGGATCATGAGCAACATCTGAGAATTGTACTCCAGACCCTGAGAGGGAAGAAGCTTTATGCTAAATTTTATAAATGTGAATTTTGGCTTGATTCCGTGGTGTTCTTGGGCCACATGGTGTCTAGTAAGGGGATCAAGGTAGATCCGAAGAAGATTGAGGTAGCTCAGTGTTGGCCCAGACCGTCTTTAGCTACTGAGATTCAGAGCTTTCTTGGTTTGGCAGGTTATTATCGCTATTTTTTAGAGGCACCCTATGGATAGATTGACCCTGAAAGGTGCCCTATTCAGGTGGTCTGATGAGTGTGAGCAGTGCTTTCAGAAGCTTAAGACTGCCTTAACCACGACTCCAGTTCTAGTTTTGTCGTCAACACCGAGTTCATATACAGTTTATTGTGATGCTTCGCGGATTGGCATCGGGTGTTTCCTGATGAAGGAGGATATGGTGATTGCTTATGCTTCGCGTCAGCTGAAGCCCCATGAGAAAAACTACCCCGTTCATGATTTAGAGTTGGCATCCATTGTTCACTCAATGAAGATTTGGAGGCACTATCTCTATGGCATGTCTTGTGAGGTTTTCATAGATCATCGGAGTCTTCAGTTCTTGTTTAAGACAAAGGATCTAAACTTGAGGTAACAGAGGTGGTCAGTTATGTTAAGAGACTATGATATCACTATTTTATATCATCCCGGGAAGGCCAATATAGTGGCTGATGCCTTAAGCAGAAAGGCTGAGAGCATGGGTAGCCTTGCATATATTCCAGTTGGTGAGAGACCGCTTGCATTGGATGTTCAGTCTTTGGCCAATCAGTTCGTGAGGTTAGATGTATCGGAGCCTAGCCGGGTTCTTGCTTGCGTGGTTTCTCGATCTTCTTTGTATGAGCGCATCAGAGTGTGTCAGTATGACGACCCCCATTTGCTTATCCTTAAGACACGGTGCAGCACGGTGTGCCAATGAGGTTTCTATTGGAGATATGGGGTGTTGCAGATGCAGGGTCGAGTTGTCTACCCAATGTGGATGGGTTGCGTGAGTTGATTCTTTAGAGGGCCCACAGTTCATAGTACTCTATCCATTCGGGTGCCACTATGATTTATCAGGATTTGAGGCAACACTATTGGTGAAGAAGAATGGAGAAAGATATAGGGAACTATGTGGCTCTATGCTTGAATTATCAGCAAGTGAAGTTCGAGCATCAGAGGCCGGGTGATTTGCTTCAGAGACTTGAGAGTCCCAAGTGGAAGTGGGAGCATATTACAATAGATTTCATTGTCGGGCTCCCACTGACTTTGAAGAAATTCGATGCATTATGGGTTATTATAGATAGACTGACTATGTTTACACACTTTATTCCGGTTGTGACTACCTATTCTTCATAGCAGTTGGCTCAGATCAATATCTGTGAGATTGTTTGTCTTCATGGTGTGCTGGTGTCTATTATCTCTGATCAAGGCACCAGTTCACATGACAGTTTTGGAGAGCGATGCAATTAGAGTTGGGCACACAGGTTGAGTTAAGTATGGCATTCCATCCCTTGATGGTCGGGCAGTCCAAGTTCACCATTTAGATATTGGAGGATATGTTACACGCATGTGTTATAGAATTCGGGAGTTCATGGGATCAATTATTACCGCTTGCAGATTTTCCTACAACGACAGCTACCAATCGAGTATTCAAATAGCTCCTTTTGAGGCCTTATATGGGAGACGGTGTCATTCTCATATATTGAGCCGGGGAAGGCTAGGTTGCTGGGCACTGATTTGGTTCGGGATGCCTTGGAGAAGGTCAAGTTGATTCAGGATCGGCTTCATAAGCACAATCAAGGCGAAAGAGTTATGCCAATCGAAAGGTTCATGATGTTGCATATATGGTAGGTGAGAAGGTGTTTCTTAGAGTTTTGCCCATGAAGGGCTTGATGAGGTTCGGGAAGAAGGGCAAGTTGAGCCCTTAGTATATTGGTTCTTTTGAGGTGCTTGAGAGGGTGGGGGAGGTGTCTCACAAACTTGCATTTCCACCTAGTCTATTTGGTGTTCACCTAGTGTTTCATGTTTCTATTCTTTGGAAGTATTATGGTGATCAGTCACATATTTTGGATTTCAGCACGGTACAACTGGATGGGTATTTGACTTATGATGTAGAGCCAGTGGCCATTTTGGACCGGCATATTCGAAAGTTGAGGTCGAAGAATAAAGCATTAGTGAAAGTTCGTTGGAGAGGTCATCCAGTCAAGGAGGGTACTTGGAAGTATGATCGGGAGATGCAAAGCACATATTCACACCTATTTGAGACTACGGGTATGATTCTAGACCCATTCGAGGATGAACGTTTGTTTAAGAGGATGAAAATGTAACGACCCAATGGGTCATTTTGTTTATTATAGCCTCGTTCCCTATTTATTTCTTCTTCTATGCTTATTTGTTGTTATGTGACTTGTCGGGGTGGCTGGTTTGGTTCCGGGGATGATTCGAAGTGAATTAGGACACTTGGTTCCAAGGTTGGAAGCTTAAGTCGGAAGAGTTTACCGGAGTTTGATTTTTGTGCATACGACTTCGGAGTGGAGTTTTGATCATTCTGATAGCTGTGTTTGGTGATTTTGGACTTAGTCATATGTCTGAAAATTGATTTGGAGGTTCGTAGGTTGGTTTGAGGCTTTTAGGAAAAAGTTGGAAAGTTGAAGGTTTGGAAGGTTGAGAGGTTTGACCGAGAGTTGACTTTATCGATATCAGCTTCAAATTTCATTTTCGGGAGTTGGAGCAAGTTCGTTTTATCATTTATTACTTGTGTGCAAAATTAGAGCTCATTCAGAATTGGTTTGATATGATTCGGCATTAGTTTTAGAAGTTATAAGTTCATTAGTTCATTAGCCTTGAATTGATGTGTGATTCATGGTTTAATGTTGTTTGATGTGATTTGAGTCTTTGAGCGAGTTAGTACTATATCTTAGGACTTGTTGGTATGTTTGAAAGGGGTCTCGGGTGTGTTTCAAACCTTTTTCCATCATGTTGGACTGCTGATTTCTGTGCTTCTGGTGTTCTTATTCGCGATCGCGAAGTATTGGTCGCGACCGCGTAGAGTAGTTGTTTCCAGGTGAGTTTTTGCTCTTCACGTTCGCGAAAGGAAGGACGCGTTCGCGAAGCCTTGGGGTGGTTATTCAGCTCGAACGCGAGTGGGCAGACGCGTTTGCATAGGAGGAAGGGAGGTCCTAAGGATTTCATGAGGTTGTTCATCGTGATTGCGTGGCCATGTTTGCGATCATGGCTTTGGAGGTTTGATTATCGCATTCGCAACTCTGGTGATGCGTTCGCATAGGAAAAATTAGACAGCTAAAATTTTGCGCTTCGCGATCGCGAAAGGCAAATGCCTGGGAAGAATGTTGTAAATCCCATTTTGAGTGTTTGAGTTATTATATCACATTTTAAGTTAGAGGGCTCAATTTTGGGAGATTTTAGATAGTATTTTCACGATTTTGATCAGGATTCGGGTCGTCCGGAAGTTGATACACGCGGGAAGGGCTTGTTGGATGAGTAATTTTGCTTGCTTAAGGTAAGTACTTATCCAAACTTGGTTGAGGCACTAGTTTCCTGAATTATTTCTGATACGTGTCATGGGTGCACATATGTGTGGGGTTTGAGCCCATGTGCGAGCACCGATGTATTCATTCATGCTCGGGTAGTACTTATATGGTTAGAATTGACTGTTAAGCTTTAAGCTATAACATTTCTCATATTTGTAGCCTTGTTGTGAACTTTTTGAACCATGTTTGAGGTTACACAGAGGCTAAATCCCTGATTGAACTTTGATAATAATTATTTATGTGATGAAATTTTCGGTTTGAGCTATGATAGCACACTTTGCATATGCCTACACTTTAGCATGTCATTACACCAGTCCAGGAGCATGAAATTTGATATTCATTCATCATATACATGTATTCTTGTATATTTGCTTTTGTGTGATATGGTTTGAACTGGGTGCCTATGAACACGCCTGGCGGATCGTATTGGTATGCCTATGACCACGATAGGTGGATTTGTTGTTATGCATGTGACCACTCCGTGCGGATTATACTGTTATGCCTGTGACCACGCTAGGCTGATTACGATATTGAGCATGTGACCACGTCGGGCTGGTAGCACGTTGAATTGGCCGTGCTTGCATGAAGATTTTTATCCATTCCCCTAGGGTCACCCTCTCATATTTCTCTCTTGATGGTGTACACGCGGATATTAAGGAAAACTGATAAGTGGTTTGGTACGGAAATGGAAAGGTTGAGGAAAATCTAGCCAGTGTTTGTTTGGATTTGCATTTCATCTTTACTTGCAATTTCTGTGGTTATTTACCTGATTCATTTGCATACTATCCTTATATGTTGTATCATTTACTAAGCAATGTACTTAAAAAATTATACACATACACACAGATAGTTCCTTTTGCACTTTATACACGATCACATTATTGTTCGGTACCTGTTAAATTGATGAAACTGTACAGGTTATAGCAGGTATCATTTAAAATTTTTGCTTCTTTTACCTTGCCGGGGTTAGTACATTGGGTTGGTTGTATTCATACTGCACTATGCACTTAATTGTGCAGATCCAGGTGTTGGTACCAGCTATCACTGGTAGAGTTGTTTGTTGAGCAGAGTATCGAGAGACGAGGTAGAGCTGCATTTCCGCCCGCAGTCTTGACTTGTCTTTTCTTATATATTGTTGTTTTAGTTCAGACAGTATTGTTATTTAGTTTTCAGACTTGTATTCCTTTGTAGAGCTCATGACTCTGTATTTATCTGTTTCTGGGGAGTTTATCATGTGTTAGCGGTATTTTGTTATGTTGAGGTTTTAGACTTATGCTATTTCTACAAATTTTATTTATTTTCATTCTTTATTGTTATGTTCGACTTGCCTAGCAAGTGTATTGGATGCCATTACGACGGATTGGTATTTTAGGTCATGACAGTGGCATTCACTAATTTATAATTGTATTCATCTAATCTAAATGCTTCCGTTGTTGAGATACTTGTCATTTTCGTTCACTATTGTGTATTTCTATAAAGAATGACCACTAAATACAATTTCCATTAAATATGAATTTGTTTGTATAGTTATTAATTGTAACTCCTGCATTTATGTATTGCTGATAACGTAAAAGAAGTGGCTTGCAGAAGAAGCTTTAGTTTTAAAGGGTATAACCGTCCATCATCAATAAAAAGATATTTTCGTTTTATATTTTAGTTTAGGTGTTCATACTTTTAGTATAATATGATATGATAATGTGGTGGTGTTTGATTGGATATATAGGTTTTAAAAAAAATTAGAACTTATTATCTTAAAAGTACTTAGTAATTTTTGTGGCTATAGAAATATGTCATTTAAGAGTAACATGAGATCAAGTTTACAGTTAAATTGTTTTTAGATATAGAAGCTATCTATTTTTTTTGGGCAACAGTCTCTTAAAAAATAGTATCCTATGAAATGCACAATGAACTCAATGGTCCAACTTAATTTATACTGTGGTAGCAGTATGAGTTTAAAAGTTGCTGATTGAAGTGATACACTCGTCAACAATTCTTACAAATTGGCAACAATTTCATACAGTGAAATACAATATAACATAAATAATATTTGAAGAATACGCATTGAGAATCTCCTCGGAATAAACATAAATAACAAAATTAGCCTCTTGATTTGAGAGTACCGTTGGTGTATAAATAAACAGGGAGTGGCAAGTCATGATCATCGATCACATAGGAGTATTTCCGATCGTAGTACCAATCACCAAATACCTCAATCGTAGTCTGCATATATAAACACTCCATTTAATTAACAAAATAAAAGAAATGCTTCTTTTTCCTTTCTGCTTTTCCTAAAATTGCGAAAGTTTTCACAGTAAACCAATAAACAAAATACATCATTGAATCGATTTTTTGAAGTACCCAATAATACAAAAAATGTTTGTGTAAACATTCAGTGCAAAAAGTAGTGAGGGTGCATATAAATATCGAGGATTTTTATTTTTACATCAAAAACATAACAAAAGAAAATAGATTATCCCGAGAAAAGAAAAAAAAAGTCTACAACAAAGTTCGAAGTTATAAACTTACATCAGCTGATGCTGATCAAATGGGCAATTGTTTTGGGTCACATGAAGACTTAATAGGGTTAAATTTGGTTCATAACGCCATCACGCCAAATGGACACGTCCCTTATAATAAGGGCGACCCGAGTGAGGGCACGGCCCAAGCTGGTGAAGAGGAAGTGACGTCGTTTAGTGCCTGACCTTTTTACTGAGTAGAAGCCACCAACTTTTGTACCTTTTTGATTATTTCGAGGGAGGTCTCCTACTATATAAAGGAGACCTCCACATTGTAATAGAGGGGGTGATTCTCGGATAATACAATTTCTCTCTCTATTTCTCTCTCTATCTCTCTCTCTTATCTCTTTCTTGATTTTCCCACCATTGCTTCCCTCTTAAGCTAAGTCTATTTCACTACACACTTACAGATCTACAAACATTCTTGAAGCAATAATCATCTCTTGGGCTTATTATATTTGATTACGATTTACCCTATATATTTTCGATTGTTTTTAAGCTTATAGAACACGAATATAATTTTTGAGCTAAACAATTTGGCGCCGTCTGTGGGGATTTCGAGAATCAAAACCATAGTATCCACCTAGAGATCAACCAACTACCACTCTCTACACCACACAAAAACAGAAAATGGCCGAAAATAACACAAGATCGAAAGCTATATTGGGTGTCACTACCAATCTCCTTGGCCCTCTCAACGAGGCCAGTGACGATGGCATCCTGAATGCAACCCCTAACATCACACCGGGTGCAGAGATCTCACCTTCCCCATCCGAAGATCTAACGATCTTGCACGAAAAAGGAGCTTCCACATCTGCGGCTACGGAAGCACCCTCAGCGGTCAAGAAGCTACTGGAAAGATGGCTAACAAGCACTCTAAGTGGCTTGGTTGAGAGGTCACCACAAAGTAACATCGGGTGTACACCAACGGTAGGTACCACTGCTGTCGTGGGTGAACCGGAAGTTGCACTAGCGAATAACGAACCCGTCGAGACACAGACCACGATGGCACGCTAACAGCCATCCTAAAGAAGATGGAAGAAATGGAAAATGAAAACAAGGCACTCCGCGATCAGATGAAGGAACATCAGGAGAGGGTCGACAAGATCTCCGGTGCTCCCAAGTTGCAACCAAAACGCGACGTGGGAAGGTTCATTGAACAACCATACACTGAAGAAGCTGCCCCTCACTCCACCCCAAAAACCTTCAAGATGCCACCCTACTTGAGGGTATATGACGGAACCACAGATCCCGAGGATCATCTGATCCACTACGTCACCGCTGTGAAGGGCAACGACCTATCGAAAGAACAGGTACCGTCGGTACTGCTGAAGAAGTTTGGCGAGACGTTGACAGGAGGGGCCTTAACATGGTACTCTCAGCTACCGGCTAAGGCAATATCAACGTTCGAGGAAATGGCGGATAAGTTCGTCACAGCCCATGCAGGCGCGAAGAAAGCGGAGGCCAGGGTCAACGACATCTTCGCCGTCAGGCAAACCACAGGAGAGGGACTCAGGGACTTCCTGGCAAGGTTTAACAGGGTAAGGATGAGTCTACCAAACGTATCGGAAGGTATGGCAGTCGCCGCTTTCCAGAACGGGCTAAGCAGGGATGGTTCGAGGGCAACCAAGAAGCTGCTGAGCCGCCTTATGAAATATCCCCCTACCACATGGGAGGAAATCCACAACGCCTATTGCGCCGAGGTACGAGCGGACGAGGATGATCTTAATGGGCCGACCCAACGGCTAACAGCGATACACTCAGAAACGAGGAGAGATCGACGGAACGAAGGACGACGAGAACAACTCCCCCGCTCCAACAGAGATCGACATCAGCCATACACCAGATCCTCCCATCCGCCACCAAGGCATACAGACGCGCTACAGCGACACGTCGCCCCACTCCGAAACGAAAGAGGTACGCCCCCTTTATTAACCGCCCATAACTTTTGTGTATCTCCTTCAGAAATAGTGTACGCACTGGAGAAGCTGGGCACCAAGGTGCAGTGGCCGCAGAAGATGAAATCAGACCCTGCCACAAGGAAATCAAACGCCCTATGTGAGTTCCATCAGGAACGGGGACACAAAACCGAAGACTGCATAGGCCTACGGCAAGAGGTGGTCAGGATGCTGAACCAGGGATACCTGAGGGAGTTACTCAGTGACAAAGGGAAAATCAACTTTGCACGCGGACGAGAACAACCCCACGGGCCGCCGAAGCCACCTTCCCCAGCGCGCACGATAAACATGATCGTCGGAGGCGGCGACGAGTCAGTGATCAATCACGTCAAGTTCGCCACCACACACAGACTAAAGCGGACCATCGCCCATGAACGGTATGACGACTTCGAAGATAGTATCACCTTCGATAAGTCTGATGCCGACGGTTTGTCTTTCCCTCATTATGATGCTTTAGTTATCACTTTACGTATCGCTGATACGGATGTTAAAAGAGTCATGATCGATGACGGAAGTGGCGCCTGTATTATCCACCCAAGGGTCCTCGTACAAATGGGACTCGAGGATAGGGTAATACCGCGCTGCATAACACTAACCGGTTTTAACAATGCAGTGGAACGGACGTCCGGAGAAATAGCACTGCCCGTCTTAGCGGGAGGAGTCACGCTGGAAACAACTTTCCACGTGATGAACCAAGAAACGGCGTACAACGTCATCATAGGACGCCCGTGGATACACGCCATGCGAGCGGTCCCTTCAAGCCTCTACCAAGTGATCAAATTCCCTACCCCATGGGGAGTATTCAGTATTCGAGGCGAGCCACGCACCGCACAAGAATGCTACAAAATAGCCCAAGACTGCGCCCACACCCAACAGCTAAAGGGGGCGAGCGCGGAGGCATAGCAATTAGCCGTGTCGGGGACTAAGGTCAACCCGACAACGGACGCCATCAAAGACCCCGACGTCGTGGAGGCCTGTAAAGCAACGGTCGAAGATCTCGACCCAGTCCAATTGGACGAAACCAATCTTACGAAGAAAGCCTATATCGGGCACGGTCTCGCCAACCCAAGTAAGTATCGTGAATTCTTAACTAACCATGCAGATTTGTTCGCCTTTTCCCATTCAGATATGCCGGGAATCCCGCGAGACATCGCCACCCACAAGCTGAATGTCGATCCACTACATCCGCCCGTGCGACAGATGAGGAGAAAATTCAACGCCGCTATCAATGAAGCGGTCAGTAAGGAAGTAGACGAGTTACTGGCCAACGGCTCCATCAGAGAATCAAAGTACCCCCAGTGGGTCGCCAATGTTGTCATGGTCAAAAAGAAAAACGGGAAGTGGAGAATGTGTGTGGATTTCACTGATCTGAACAAAGCATGCCCAAAGGATTCATTCCCACTACCCCACATCGACCAACTGATCGACGCCACTGCAGGACATGAACTACTGAGCTTCCTAGACGCCTACTCCGGCTACAATCAAATCATGATGGCCGAGGAGGACCAAGAGAAGACAACTTTCATCACCCACCAAGGGACTTACTGCTACAAGGTAATGCCCTTCGGGCTCAAGAATGCAGGGGCTACGTACCAGAGACTGGTCACCAAAATGTTCAAAGAGCAGCTCGGTAAGACTATGGAAGTCTATATCGACGACATGCTGGTAAAGTCGACAAGAAAAGAGGACCACATCGACCATCTAAAAGAAGCCTTCGAGATGTTGAGAAGGTACGAGATGAAACTGAACCCCGAGAAATGCGCCTTCGACGTGGCCTCAAGAAAATTCTTAGGGTTTCTCATATCACAACGAGGTATCGAAGCCAATCCAGATCAGATCAAGGCGATAGACACAATACCCGAGATACTGAACAGCAAAAAGCAGGTGCAAAAGCTGACGGGGCGAATAGCCGCCTTGTCTAGGTTCATCTCACGATCCTCCGACAGATGCCATAAGTTTTTCAATGTGCTGAGAAAGGACAATGGGTTACAGTGGAATGAGGAATGCGTCGAGGCCTTAAGAAAATTGAAAGCGTACCTATCTACGCCGCCACTGCTGGCCAAAGCAAATCCAGGCGAGCCTCTACTGGTATATTTGGTCGTATCCGAGGTCGCCGTCATCGCAGTCCTAGTTCGTGAAAATGAAGGTACGCAATATCATATTTACTATATTAGCAAAACCTTAGTGGACGCCGAAACACGGTATCCACACCTTGAAAAATTAGCTTTGGCATTGGTCGTAGCTTCACGGAAGCTCCGACCCTATTTCCAATGCCACCCCATAAAAGTAGTGACGACCTTCCCCTTAAGAAGTATCCTACACAAGCCTGAGTTATCAGGCAGACTCGCCAGATGGGCCATAGAGCTCAGTGAGCACGATATCTCATATCATCCAAGAAACGCCATCAAGTCGCAAGTACTTGCCGACTTCATAGCCGACTTCAGCGCAGAGATACTACCAGAGGCGGAAGTAGAGGCACGCCGTGCCCCCTCCAACGCCGACCTATGGACTCTTTACACTGATGGCGCCGCTAACGCCTCGGGATCGGGACTGGGACTCGTTCTCGAGGTCCCCACGGGAGAAACAATTCGCCAGTCCATACGATGCCCCGAGATGACTAACAACAAAGTCGAGTACGAGGCTGTTATTGCAGGTTTGAAACTAGCCATCAAGTACCGAGCTCGACGACTCGTTCTCCATTGCGACTCTCAACTCGTGGTGAACCAGGTCACCGGGACTTACCAAATCAAGGAGCAGAGGTTACAAAAATACCAGTCAGAAATCCACAGGTTAATGACCGAGTTCGACGAGTGCCGCTTCGAACAAGTTCCGAGAGCACAGAACGTTGAAGCAGACGGCCTAGCAAAATTGGCCGCAGCCACTAAAAATTTCAACAAAGAAAGCGTGGTCACCCTCCTCCATTCAGCCATTGATCACACTGAGGTACTCTCTTTAAATTTGACTTGGGACTGGCGCAACCAATTTGTATCCTATCTGCAGGATGGAACACTCCCACTCGACAGAAAAGAAGCCAAGAAGCTTCGCGTACAGGCCGCCCGGTATTGCCTGATAAACCACGATCTTTACAAAAGGACGTTTGGCGGACCCCTGGCCAAGTGTCTAGGGCCGCAACAAACGCGGCCAGTGCTCGAAGAGGTACATGAAGGTCATTGCGGTGCCCATACGGGCAACCGCGCCCTCGTGCGCTGCATAATACGAGCCGGCTATTATTGGCCCACTATGAAGAAAGACGCAGCGGAATATGTTCGCCGATGCGATCAATGCCAAAAGTATGCCCCCATGATACGATTTATAAGAATGAAGTGTTAGTAATGAGAGATACGATCCTCAGAAATGGCATTTCTCTGAAAGCGATACAACTCTTGCAAGAAAGAAAGATGAAGAAACAAAGGGAAACTCTCCGAAGGTTCGAAAGATGAATCTCTTTGAACCACTCCTCTATTTATGGGAATGAGGCACACGGGAATCGAAGAGGCACAATTCTGAAACTGGCGCGGGAAGCCAAAACGTCACGTCATGTTCTGAACAGTCTCGGGAACCCAAAAATAATGATGACGCATGTGACTGGTGACGTCACCTTAAAAAAGGGGGTCGCATGTCAACGGCCCAATAAATATTATCCACGCTCACGCTCTTCGAAAGAGGCACCTATGGGCGCGGCCAAATTTCCGTAAAAAGCAAATCGTGCATGTCCGTCCATTGAAGACGGTCATCGAGTACGTCTCCAACGAACGGAAGGACTAACTGTGTAGGGTTAAATTTGGTTCATAACGCCATCACGCCAAATGGACACGTCCCTTATAATAAGGGCGACCCGAGTGAGGGCACGGCCCAAGCTGGTGAAGAGGAAGTGACGTCGTTTAGTGCCTGACCTTTTTACTGAGTAGAAGCCACCAACTTTTGTACCTTTTTGATTATTCGATGGAGGTCTCCTACTATATAAGGAGACCTCCACATTGTAATAGAGGGGGTGATTCTCGGATAATACAATTTCTCTCTCTATCTCTCTCTCTTATCTCTTTCTTGATTTTCCCACCATTGCTTCCCTCTTAAGCTAAGTCTATTTCACTACACACTTACAGATCTACAAACATTCTTGAAGCAATAATCATCTCTTGGGCTTATTATATTTGATTACGATTTACCCCTATATATTTTCGATTGTTTTTAAGCTTATAGAACACGAATATAATTTTTGAGCTAAACAAAGACGGAAGTCCAAATGGGAAAGTTAACCAAATCTGACTGAAGTCCAAATGAACTTTGACAGCCAATTGATCCAGCCATTAGCAACAAAATTTCAATGAATTGCGGGAAAAAGAATGCACTAGTCAGCTAATTAAGTAACTTGCTAACTATCCCTTAGTTTGATCCAATCATGGCGAAACCTGGTAGCAAGCCTAGAAGGAGTGACTAATTTGTGCAGCTTAACTGTCATTTTTGAATTCTAAGTATCGAATACGCGACTACTCGTATAAAGTTAATATCCAATCATCGCATTAGTACGCAAAACCAATCCAATTAAATTCAACTGATCAATTACTTTTAGAAATTTCTTTATTGTCAGCTTTTAACTTGAACCCGTAAAGGAAAAGCAGAGTTCTTTTTTCCATGGCATATCGACTTTTATCGCAATCTGGCTTGAATTTGTTTAATCGTAAAAGAGGTACAATTAAATTTGTAAATATGGTTTATAGACATAATATTAAATTGATCTGATTAATGAAATAACAAAGATTAAAAGAAATAAAATAATGATAATTAAAGAAAGAACAAACCTGGACTTTAGGTTAATCCCACCGGAACTAAGAATAATTAAAAACTCTTGATAACAATCTTATAAAGTTTAGGAAAATGAGAGAAAGAATGATAGCCTTTTTGGTTCTAATATTTTGTGTCCCTACATTGAGTACAAATGTTGTTATTTATAGTTAAATTTGAGGATACAAGATCCCCAAATCATACCCGCTTAAAGATGAATAAAATTCCCTCTTTCATGGTTGCATAACATTGGAAATAAATTCTATGATCTTCTGTAACGGCTGCTCCTTTAATGCTGCTCTTTCCAACCGGTAACTCACTCTCAAATTCTCTTCCTCGACCTGTACGTCCTTGGAATTTACACAATACCGGTTATGTGCTAGTATCCGGTATTAATTATATACTAAATCATCTCCACTCTGTCGTCACTACCACGTGTCTGTTAGAGAAATGTACACCTATAAGCTATAAATTTTACCTAATACAGATAGTTCCCCTACTTTTCGGTTAAACAATTTGATGTGACCGGGAAGAAGATACCTATTTTCTTGGCAGGAAAGTTCTTAAATGACTTCTGACCTTTAAAATGACGAACGTCTCTTCGCATTTAATAGGCTTAACACGTGTTCCTCCAAGATTTGATGAACAGGTTTGCCAATTACCTTGGTAATGATGGATTTATAGTTAACCACCTTTAAGATCCCCCCCCCCCCCGTCTCCCCCAAAATTTTATCTTTCACTTTTTCCGCACCTCTTCATCAAATCTCTTAAAACTCTCTACAATTCGATTTTCTCAGCAAAATTTTCGAGTTTGAATATAAAATTTTACTTTTTTAGTCGCCATATCTTCTGTTATTTCGTTCTCTAGCAACTCATCTTCTGCTACCAAAATTAGTTCAGCTCTTTCTTCACCCACCAAGATTGGGGCTTGCATTGGTGACAGACCATCTAAGAATAGCCAACCCAAGAACTCTAACGATGAACCTCCCACAACAAATACAATTATCCCTTTAAAATGGTCTTTTAAAAAGGATCTCAAAGTCCAAAATACTTCCTCCAACCCTGATAACGACAAACATAGAGCGATTGGTGAATATCCTTCTTCTATTTTCCCGTCCAATATCCCCATTGTAAAGGAGGGTTGTGACTTGAATAATATTGAAGTTTTGGCCCGACTCGAAGTGGATAAGGTAACTTTAAGCAAACCAGGGTATGTTTTCGTCTGTACATACCTTTTTACCCTCAAACTTAGAAAGAAAATAGATCATATCACTCTTGAATTCTACGGGAATTATCAAGTATGTTTGGCTCGAGTGGGTCCGACAATATGGCGTATGGTATCTTGTCTTTGGTACCAGTGTTCTCAGACACAAGAAAATCTTAGTCCTACACATTTGATAAAATCTTACTCCTACACATTTGATCCGCCACTATGCTCCCAAGATCTTTCGAGGAGGCGTGATCAAACTTAGCAAACATGGTCACAAAACTATCATCACCAGTGTAGATGATGATGATGCCGAACGTGGTAGCATCCCACATTCTTGAAGCTTGGAACTATACACGTAAGTCTTCTCAAATATCTCTTTCTTTTTTATTTTGAAATTGTTCTCATTATTTCTTAAACTTTTCTTCCTTTTCTTTTAGCCACTCTCTGGGTTTCTCCAGTAGTAGAGAACCTAACCCAATAAGTTCAAAAAAAATTGGATACTTCCACGCCGGAGCTCCGCTTGTGGAAGAAAATTTCAATAAACAAAAATTAAAAATGCAAAATAAAAGTAAGAACATCTTCATCATTTATTTCTTGTTGACCTGTTCCTTCATTTTCGGTAATAGATTGCTAACTTTTCATGCTGCAACCTCACTCATTCTAAAGGGGTCATCTGTTTGTCCGGTTGTTGAGGTTTTACTCGATCCGAAGGAGGCCCAACAATGACTTTAAGAGGCCCTTGACCGAAGAAGGGCTCGTGATGTATCTCTCTCTTCTGGCGAAGGCACATCATCAATCAATCCCTGGACCAAGGGGAAGAAACCAAAAAGAAAGCATTTTCCTAAGACTGAGGCTAAAAAGAAGCTCCCGGTTATAGATGAGATTCAGGGAGGACCGAACATTGTGGTCCTCGATGAAGAAGAAATCAAGGACGATACTGAAACAGTTTCAATTCAAAGAAGAAGAAGAAGAACATCAACAGTTCAACCGGAGGACGTGGAGGAACTCTTTCGAGAGTCTAAATTGGCTGAAATGACTGGCACTCCTTTCCGGGATCTGGTTGTTCTCACTGACCAGAAGGGTTCTGCTGCAGGTGATGCCCCAACTTCTGCTCCACCATCGCCTGATGTACTTCCCCCGGTCACCGTCGATCGAGATCAAGGTGAAAGTTACCCCCGGTCACATGATCAAGGGAACAGAGAAAATGTCTCTCCAGCTTCCATTTGAAATCCTAACGGTAAACTTAGTATTATCTTTATTGTTCTTGATGAATTCCACTTACTCTCCAAACCGGTTGGGGTAGCCAAATACTTGAAACCTCTAGCTATGGAAAAAGATTGGAGGAAAAGGGAAGCTCTTTTTGCCGAATGTTTAATCAACAACATCATGCATCTTTCTACTCAGTTACCATTATTTTTGCCCTCTTCTTCTTCACACCTATTTTTTACCATCGTCGATTAATTAAAATTAACCATACATGCTAACCTTTTTTGCTTCTGAGGGTTTGAAAAGGATGATACTTTACAAGGTAGCGCTTCAAACTGAGCGGAATCAACTTGTTGAACGCCTCTAGGTCCTAGAGGCAAAACTTGCTCAATTGGGCAAACTCGTGGCCAAATTGGAGTAAATGGAGCAAGAAAAAATGGCTCATAATCAAGAAGCCACTCAACTATATGTCGAGCTTGCTGAGCTGAAGATTAAATGGGTAGAGTTGCAGGATGCTGTAACTTTGGCTGCCGAGTGTAAGTCTGCTTTCTTGGAAAGAATCAGTAACTTGGAAGCTAACTTATGCTCCAAGACCGAGGAAGCTACTATAGCCGAAGATAAGAGGGCCAAAATGGAAGAAAGGCTCCGAAAGGTCATAGAACAAAATTGTGAACATAACAAAACTAATTCTAACATGTCAGGGGATTACAACATTTTAAAAGTTGACAATGAGCGGTTGCAGTCGAAAATCCAAGAACTTCGAGCCAGATTAAGAGCTTAAGCAGATTCTTTCTTGCTCGAGAAAACTCATGTTGTTTACTGTATGAGAAGCAAGACTCTGGACGATGATAAAAATGGCATTGCAAATATAGACGACTACATTGTTGAAGATCTTGCTATAGAAACAACCTCCTTCGAAAACATTCCTGCCCGACCCACTGCATCAAGCTCTTCGAACACTTGCTCTGAATCCTCGAAATTTAAAGACGGAGGTGAATACGTTGAGCTCGAAAATGAGCAACATTTAAGTCCAAAAAATGCAGATGAGCTTCTCAACCTTCAACCTCTGCTAATAAAGTAGATTGATACATTTTACAAAGTTGTTTTTTTAAAAAAAAAATCTTGTAGCTATAACTCGTGTAACTATCTTGGACTCGCTTTTTGGCCCTAAATTTTTCAATGAAAGATAACTTTCTTACTAACCTCTCAAGATGTTTATTTAGAAAAACATATTTTTTTATCTATGCTTTTTTACTAATAAAATTGGGGGATTTTTTCCTCTGATTAACTTGATTATCTGGTATTTATACTTTCAATCTTTAATCTTTAACTAGAAAGGTTTTATAAGTGAAGACCCTTATATTTACGGTGCTCTTGAAGATGATGTCTCCTATTTATTCCGGCACTTATGTTTATTATTTAAACAACATCAAGTAAAGGGAACACCACATCTCTTGGAAAAATAAGAGATAAAAATAAAAGAATTTTTATTTGTTTCTTCTATTTTCGAAAGTATATTTAGTCAAGAAAGAAAATCATTCCAAATAAACGAACTGCCAATACATGTGGCTAATTTGTCCTTCTTATTTCTACAAGGTTGGATGTACAGTCCGCAGTCCTGACTTGAGGTTATTCATAACAACTGAACTTCTAAGTTCAAAGCATGTCAACATGTTCTCCGATTACAGCAATCCCCGATATTGCTGCGTTACCAGATATTACACTTGCTTTTTTGAAGCTAGAACTGACACTTTTAGTGTTTATGATCACGATATGAGACCAGTAGCAATAGCTACTGACCCCCCCCCCCCCAGAGTGTTCACATACAAAGTATTCCAGTTGTCATCAGCAACTTGCATTCGTAATACGCTTTACGTTGCTGCCTCGTTAAATACCTTACCAAAACACCCATTAGGGACAAAAACTAATCGAAGAAAAAATAATTATAGAACGTACTTTCAGTATAATCATTAATCTTTAACACTGGTATCTTTTGAGGTGACTCATGTTCCAGTTACTTGGTAATTTAAATCCATCTTGATTTTCCAGCTAAAATGAGCATTTTTTGGTTACAGATGAAATCTGGTAAGGTCCATCCCAATTTGGTCACAATTTTCCAGCGTTGACTTCTTGGGTATTATAAGTCACTTTTCGGAGACCAAGTCTCTGAATTTAAAATAACAGAGATTTCCTTACGATTATAATACCTTTTGCATTCTTTTCTTATGTGCAATCATCCTCACATAGGTCAAATCTCGATACCCATCAAGCAAATCTAGCCTAACCGACATAGCTTAGCATTTCTTTGCTCGCTTGTCCGGGAAAACCTTATAGTTGGTTAACCTATCCCCACGAATTTGGAGCTTCTGCTCCATATACATGGGAGAAAGATGTTTCTCCACTGCTTTATTTTGTTGTGGTTCGGTATGCCCATAGTACTCCCAGTAAATCCTCAAGGCACCTGCCTTTTGCATCCCATAACTTATTTTTGAGGCTTTGAATTATCACCTTGTTTGTTGACTCTACTTGTCCATTCGGATAATACGTGATGACTAGTTCTTTTATTTTCAATCCCTCTAAAAAAAATTGTGCACAAGCAATTTCTTTTGGCACTCTAAATCGACAAATAATGTGATCCAAAATAAAATCTATCACCTCTCGTTCTCCAACACCTTTTTGAAAGCACGTACTTAAACCCATTTAGTAAAATAATCAGTCACAATCAAAATAAATTTTACATGTCCAAGTCTCTGAGGCAAAGGTCCAACTCTATTCATCCTCCATTTCATTAACGGCCATGGCGACACAAGTAAATACAAATGTTCAGCCGACTGGTATATTAACTGAGCATAACGTTGACATTTATCACATTTTTTGCACAAACATCTTTGCATCTTGCTCCATTCAGGGATAATAATAACCGGGTCTCATTAACTTGAGCACTAAAGAATTTGCTCCATAATGATTTTCACAAACTCCTTCATGAACTTCTCTCATTACATAATCATCTTCTGCTGGTCCTAAGCATTGAGCCAACGGACCCTGAAAAGATCTCTGGTATAGTTGTTCATCAACAAGACAATACCGAGCAACCTTTTCACAAAGTGCTGGGGAGGCTTTAGAATCCTCAAGAAATTTGCCATGTCTTAGATATTTAATGAAGTTATTTCTCCAATCCCATATCAGGTTTGTTGAAATAACTTCGCAATAACCATCCACATCTAGAACTGTTTGCAACTACTGTACAATTGAACTGGAATCAGCACTCTTTATCTCTCTTGAAGACACTAAGTTAGCTAGTGCATTAGCCTCCACATTGTCCTCGCTTGGAATATGGATCACCGACCACTCCCTGAACCGGGAAACTAAAACTTGGACTTTGTTTAGGTACTGCTGCATACATTAAGCTTTAGCATTAAAAACTCCATATATTTGATTAACCACCAGCTGAGAGTCACACTACACGTGAATCACCTCGGAGCCTAGTCCCCGCGCTAATTCGAGTCCTATCGCCACAGCTTTATACTCAACTTTATTGTTAGTTAAAGGAACGACTCGTATGGCCTGCCTTAAGATTTCTCCTGAAGGAGTGATTAACACTATCCCAAGACTAGACCCTTTCACGTTGGGTGCCCCGTTTGTAAACAAAGGTCCAGACTCGAGACACAGTTCCCGACACCAAAATTGCTTCTTTTGTAGCTAAAGGAGACTTCCCCAGACTGAAGTCAGCCACAAAGTCGACTAAAACTTGTGATTTACTTTCTATATGTGGTTTACATCAAATTCACTAACTTCAATCACCCATTTACCCAATCGACCCGATTACTCAGGTTTATGGAGGACGTTCCTTTGGGGAAAAGTCGTCACAACGGCTATAGGGTGACACTGGAAGTAGGGCTTTAGATTTCGAGAGGCAACTACGAGAGCTAGAGCTAACTTTTCCAAGCAGGTATCAAGTTTCCGCCCTTGATAGTATTTTACTAACGTAGTAAATAGGGTATTGCGTACATTAATCTTCCCAGCCTAGAACTACACTTACCGCATCTTCTGACACCGCCGAATGCACTAATAATTGCTCTCCATTCTTTGGTTTTGATATTAAAGGGGATTGTACAAGTATTTCTTCAAATTCTTCAATGCTTATTGTCATTCTAGTGTCCATGAGAAGTCATTTTTCTTTTTAAATAATGCAAAGAACCAGTCACACGTTTCTGAGGATCTTGATATAAACCTACTGAGGGATGCAAATCTTCCTGTCAACCTTTGCACCTCCTTTACGGTATTCAGTTGATCACGAATATCTTCTATGGATTTGATATTGTCTGGATTTACTTCAATTCCTCATTATGAAACCAAGAAATTTTCCGGACCCAACTCCAAAAGCAGTTTTCCCCGGGTTAAGCTTTATATTATACTTCCTTAAGATGTCAAACATTTCTTGCAGATGAGTCAAATGGTTCCCTGCACGAAGAGACTTAACCAACATATCCTCAATATATATAATTCTATAGTTCTATCAATTTGACGTTCAAATATCTTATTCACGAGCCTATGACAGGCGGCTCCGGCATTTTTGAGCCTAAAAGGCATCATATTATAACAATAAGTACCAAAATTAGTAATAAATGACGCTTTTCTTGATCCTTCGGGTGCATCCTTATTTGATTATACTTTGAGTACATATCAAGAAAACTCATCGACTCATGCCCAGTCATGGTATCAATTATTTGATCAATATTTGGCAACGGAAAAAAGTCTTTAGGGCAATACTTATTCAAATCATTAAAATCAATACACATTCTAAACTTTTTATTATTTTTTGGTACTACCACTGCATTAGCTAACCAATCTGGATATTCAACTTCACATATTGTATCTATATGAAGTAATCTAGCTACCTCCCCCTTTAAAAACTTGTTTCTGACCTCGGTAATTGGTCGTTTTTTCTATTTATCGGAAGGAATTGGGGTACAACCTTAGCTGTTGAACTGCCAATTCAAGTGGGATATCTGTTATATCTAAGTGAGACCACGCAAAACAATTAGTTAGCATAAAGAAATTCAATAATTTATGTCTGAATTTGGGGCTCAGCCCCATTCCCAAGTAAACCTTTCTTGCCAGGAATTCAATGAACAAAGTGGCTTGTTCGATCTCTTTTGTGGTTGACTTTGTTGCGTCCGTTTCTTTTGGTACATGAAAAGATCTGGGTACCTAGTAAATATCCAGTGTCTCCTAATCACTACCGTCATTGTCGCCGGGATTAAATTGGAAGTTTACTCTAGTCCTTGTAATTACTATATATTGACTCCAACCGCCTTATTACTAGACAAAGTAACTGCATTCATTTCCCATGCGGCGGGCTGATCACCTCTAATCTGCTTAATTCCCTTCGGTATTGGGAACTTTAGTAACTCATGATAAGTTGATAGAACAACTTTCACATCATGGATCAATGGTCTACCGAGAATCATGTTATCATATCACTATCCACAACTTCAATTAATGTAGACTTCATCACCCCTTCAACGTATATAGGCACCACGATCTCTCCCCACGTCGTCACACTTGCTAAGTTGAATCCAGCTAAAAGCTTCATTGCCGAAACTATGTTATCGGTCACCTTTGCTTGTTTAAGGACTCTTAGTTGAATAGTATCGGCCGAACTACCTAGATCAACCAACACACATTTCATTTTAAGATCTAAAATATTTAAAGATAATACCAAAGCATCATTATATGGTAATGTTAGGCATCTGCATCTTCCTCACTGAAAGTAACTTCATCATCATGTGGTACTTCACAAATCCTCTTTCCATGAGTGACTAATATCTTCATCGTTCTTGCAGCAGAAAATGTTACCACATTAACCTCAATTTCTCCAAAAATCATATTTATTGTGAGATGAGGAGATCCTATTAGCTTTGCCAGTTCTATTGTATCACGATCGTAATTATTCTTAGTCCGATCACTTAAGAACTCTTTAAGATTACCATTTTTCAGCAACATTTCTAGTAATTGCTCCACATCCTTTGGTTTTGATATTAAAGGGGATTGTACAAGTAGTTCTTCAGATTCTTCAATGCTTATTGTCATTCTAGTGTCCATGAGAAGTCATTCTTCTTTTTAAATAATGCAAAGAATCAGTGACATGTTTCTGAGGATCTTCATATAAACCTACTGAGGGCTGCCAATCTTCCTATCAACCTTTGCACCTCTTTTATGGTATTCAGTTGATCACCAATATCTTCTATGGATTTGATGTTGTCTAGATTTACTTCAATTCCTCATTATGAAACCAAGAAATTTTCCGGACCCAACTCCAAAAGCAGATTTCTCTGGGTTAAGCTTCATCTTATACTTCCTTAAGATGTCAAACATTTCTTGCAGATGAGTCAAACGGTTCCCTGCACTAAGAGACTTAACCAAAATATCCTCAATATATATAATTCTATAGTTCTATCAATTTGACGTTCAAATATCTTATTCACGAGCCTATGACAGGCGGCTCCGGCATTTTTGAGCCTAAAAGGCATCATATTATAATAATAAGTACCAAAATTAGTAATAAATGACGCTTTTCTTGATCCTCCGGGTGCATCCTTATTTGATTATACGGAGTACATATCAAGAAAACTCATCGACTCATGTCCAACCGTGGTATCAATTATTTGATCAATATTTGGCAACAAAAAAAAAGTCTTTAGGGCAATACTTATTCGAATCATTAAAATCAATACACATTCTAAACTTTTTATTATTTTTTGGTACTACCACTGCATTAACTAACCAATCAGGATATTCAACTTCACATATTGTATCTATATTAAGTAATCTGGTTACCTCCCCCTTTGAAAACTTGTTTCTGACCTCGGCATTTGGTCGTTTTTTATATTTACCGGAAGGAATTGGGGTCTAACCTTAGCTCTTGAACTTCCAATTCAAGTGGGATATCTGTTATATCTAAGTGAGACCACGCAAAACAATTAGTTAGCATTAAGAAATTCAATAGTTTATGTGTGAATTTGGGGCTCAGCCCCGTTCCTAAGAAAATCTTTCTTGCCAGGAACTCAATGAACAAAGTAACTTGTTCGATCTCTTTTGTGGTTGACATTGTTGCATCCGTTTCTTCTGGTTCTTGAAAAGATCTGGGTACCTAGTAAATATCCAGTGTCTCCTAATCACTACCGTCGTTGTCGCCGGGATTAAATTGGAAGTTTACTCTTGTCCTTGTAATTATTGTATATTGACTCCGACCGCCTTATTACTAGACAAAGTAACTACATTCATTTCCCGTGCAGTGGGCTGATCACCTCTAATCTGCTTAATTCGATTTGGTGTTGGGAACTTTAGCAACTCCTGATAAGTTGATGGAACAACTTTCATATCATCGATCAAAGTATACAGAGACTCATGTTACCATATCACTATCCACAACTTCAATTATTGTAGACTTCAGCACCCCTTCAGCGTATGTAGGCAACACGATCTCTCCCAGGTCATCACACTTCCTAAGTTGAATCCAGCTAAAAGATTTATTATCGAAACTATGTTATCGGTCAGCTTTGCTTGTTTTAGGACTCTTAGTTGAATAATATCGGCCGAACTACCTAGATCAACCAACACACATTTAATTTTAAGATCTAAAATATTTAAAGATATTACCAAAGCATCATTATATGGTAATGTTAGGCATCTGCATCTTCCTTACTGAAAGTAATTTCATCATCATGTGGTACTTCACGAATCCTCTTTCCATGAGTGACTAATATCTTCATCGTTCTTGCAGCCGAAATGTTACCACATTCACCTCAACTCCTCCAAAAATCATATTTATTGTGAGATGAGGAGATCCTATTAACTTTTCGGGTTCTATTGTATCACGACCTTTATCGTAATTATTCTTAGCCCGATCACTTAAGAACTCTTTAAGATTACCATTTTTCAGCAGCATGTCTACCTCTTCATGAAGATGTCTGCCGTCCCCAATCTTATGACCATGTGTACCATGGAATTCACAGCAAAAATTAGGATCTCTCTAACTGGGGTTTGTTGATACATTGCTATATGGGAAAGGTCGGTGACATATATTTTATGACTTTATTGACGATTACTCAAGAATGGTCTGTATGTGTATTTTCTGAAACAAAAGATGAAGCATTTCCAATATTTGTTAAATGGAAGACGATGGTTAAGAGGCCGACGGAAAAAAAAGCTAACCATCTTCGGACTGATAATGGGTTGAAATTTTGCAATTCAGAGTTCAATAGTTTTTGCAGCAGACAGGGCACAGTTAGACACCGCACTTGTGTCGTAATACCACAACAGAATGGAGTTACAAAACTTATGAACATAACACTTTATGATAGGGCACAAAATATGCTTTCACGTTATATGTTAGCAAGGATTTTTTGGTTTGAAATAATCAATATTTCTTGTTATCTGGTCAACAGATTGCCATCCCAACTATTTAGTTGAAAATGCCTTTTGAGGTATGGTTCATTTCACGTGCCGATTATTCAAATTTGAGAATATTTGGTTGTCCTGCTTATGATCATGTGAGGGATGGAAAGCTTCAGTCGATGGCAAAGAAGTATATATTTGTAAGGCATGCAACTGGAGTGAAAGGCTATAGGTTGTGGTGCACAAATCAAAAGAATCTAGGGTTAGTTATCAGTACAGATGTGACATTCAATAGATCTGCCTCACTGGACAGTTAGAAGGAGAAGGCAATAGAAGAAACAAACTGTGGTGTCAGTGATTGCATAGAACTAGAAATTAAATCTCCACTAGCTCAGCCCAGTAGTTCTAAAGTCGGGGAAGTGGTGCAATGCAAAATATTGATCAAGTTGATAATGTTAATGCACATGCACAACAACAATCATATAGCATTGCAACAAGCAGAGAGAAGTGAGTGATTAACTAACCACAAAAGTTTTTAACTGTAGTTGATGGGAATCTTCTTGGATATACAAATCTTGTGGAATTTTCTTTGGCACTTGCAGAGACCGATAATGAACTTGAGTATAATTGCTATCCATAAGCTATTTCTAGTACATAACCAAATCAACGAATTTGTGCTACAATAAAAGAGATTGGATCTCTTAGCAAGTTTAGGTGTTGCCTAGACTTGATTGATGTGTGCGGCAATGGGTAAAGCCCTTGCGAGGGCTGAGGGAAAGGGAGAGAGACGTTATTTCTGTTGATGAAGAGAATTCAAGGCAATGAGAAGATTTGTTGTGGCTTAAAATATTTTCTTGTATTTTTAGAAAATTCATAATCCCTATAGGTTTGAGAAATCCTTTATTCTAATAGATTTGGGAAAGAGAAACTTATTGTCCTTGTCTGATTGGAAAAACCTTTCTCTTATAGGTTTGAGACTATTAGGAATCCATTTATAGGAGTTGTAGTTGGGGATTCTATAGATTGTATTGTGTTTTTCTTCTCATTCATAGTAAAAAACTCTCTCTGCTTCTGCCCCGAGGATTAGTCTTAGTCGAATCTAATTAAATCCTTGTGCTATTTCTTTTTTTCTCTATTTACTTTGTGTGATTGTGTCCTAGTTAACCTACGATCTTCTGCAACACAATCCTTAAAATCGTGTGATACTGGAATTAGTGTCTAATAACAGTTTTCACCCACAACACTAAACACATTAGAAAATGAAAGAATTGTATGCAGGGGCGGCTGCACAGTGGTAGTTACGGGTTCAATTTAACCCATAACTTTCGATACAGAGTAGAAATTTATGTGTAAAAATTTAACAAAATTGCAAATATAATAGATTTGAACCCATAACTTTATAAACATAATGGGTTCAATGTTAAAAATCTTAAAAGTTGAACCCATATATTTTAAATCTTGGATCAGCCTCTAATTGTATGTAACAGAAAAATAAAAAAGAAGGCTTCTCCTTATAATTTTACTAGTGTAGTCAACCAAAACGCAAGAATATAAATTCAAAACGCTAAAATTAAAAGAGCTGGAATTCATACTGAGCAACCAATACGAAAACATCAGTTGTTTAGAAGATCATTATGTGTATACTTGGATCGGTTGCATTGTATATACAAAAATGTTAATACTACTTTATTATTTTACTGAATTTTTATGATTCCCCACCAATCCCAGTTAGGCCTGAAAACACAAAATTTGTATCTTTTTTCTCTTTTCTGATTTAATAGGCCGCCAAACTCAAGCTTGAGGCATGTAAAATAAACTGAAAGCTGATTAAGAGGAAAGTTTTCGACATTAAAATAACTTCTTAAATGATACACAGACGATGAATTGGAAAAAGAGCGCATTACCAAGAATATATAATAAATAGTCTCTTACCAGATTACTTATCGGAGTGGCGTTGACTTTATTCCACCACAGTTCAAGCTGGGTATGACGATTAAAAGAGTCTATGAAAGCTCCTCTTTGTTTAGGATCATTTGGTTTGGGCAAAGCACTTAAGAATTCCGACCTCAATTCTGAAATAACAAATCCAAAAGTGTTAGAAATATAACTCCGTATACGTGATTCGTGGAAGGAAAAGGGGTTTCATATGTGTAGTAGGAAAAATGTGCTTCCCCCTTAAGTGTTGATATTTCCATTCGGTGTAAATGAAGAAAATAAATTATATAAAAATATTGTAACCATTCGGACGGTCATTTTGTATATTTAGCTCTGTTCTCCTATTGATTCTTTCTGTTTGTGTATTTGTTGTTATGTGACTTGTGGGGATGGTTGGTTTAGTTTCGGGAAGGTTTTGGAGTGAATTGGAACACTTAGTTTCATGGTTGGAAGCTTGAATGGTAAGAGTTGGCCAATGTTTGACTTTTATGTAAACGATCTCAGATTTATATTTTAAAGGTTTCAATACGTTCATATGGTGATTTTGGACTTAGGTGTATGTCGGGATTTGGATTTGAAGGATCCTAGGTTGATTTGGCCATAAATATCAAAAATTAGCAATTTGAAGGCTTGGAAAGTTCATAAGTTTCACTGTGGGTTGAATTTGATGTCATCGAATTCGGATATTATTTCCGAAAGTTGAAATAGGTTTATTTTATCCTTTGAAACACGTGTGCAAAGTTTGGGATTAATCCGGATTGGTTAGGCTTGAATTTAACGCTTGGTTCGAAGTTTAGAAGTTAATGAACTCAAGATAAGCTTAACTTGTCTTTTGATCATCGATTCGTGGTTTTGGTATTAATTTCAATGTTCCGAACCTCTGGATAGGTTTGCGGAAGGTATTAGGAGTCGTTGGTGCGATTGGACAGTGTTCCAGAGGGTTTAGGGGGCTCGGATGGGTTTCTGGACCACCCAGAGCATTCTTATATTGCAGAAAATTTCACTGGTGTCAGGTCCTCATCACGTTCACGACAGTGCTATCGTATTCGCAAAGAGTTATTTGAGCTGCAATTTTTCTTCTTCGCGTTCGCGCCTTGCGGGTCACGTTCGCGAAGAGAGCTGGGAGTTGGGGAAGTTGGCATTTGCGAAGGAGGAGGCAATGTGTACATCGCGTTTGCGAGGGGTCGACCAAGAACGTGAAGAGTTATTTTGGGCAGTTGGATTTTCTTACTTCGCAAACATGAGGCGGTGGTAGCGTTCGCGAAGGGTACCACTAGACAGAGGTATAAGTGATGCAATTTCGGGATTTTGATTCATTATTTCATATTTTGAGCCATAGACTTGGAGAGGGGCGATATTTGAAGAGGATTTTCATACAAGGCAATAGGGCTTGATTTTGATATTATATACCTAGATTATGTGATTTGAAAGTGAAATTTGGAGGTTTTTGCTATGGTTTTGGAGAGTGAAAATTGGAGATTTGGGGGTCAATTAGAGGCCGGATTTGGAGGTTTTTGTACGTTTGGTCGGGTTCCAAGATACGGTATTGGGTTAACTTTTTGTTTGCCTTTGCGTATTTATATAAAGAACAAATTTTTATTGTTTGGGGTTGTTTACTATGGCATTATCTGATATTTTTGTGTTAGTTATGGCTAGATTCGAGCCATTCAGAGGTCGATAAGCGTGGGAAGACATTTATAGAGTATTGATTCAGCTTGTTTAAGGTAAGCATCTTACCTAAACATGGTTTGAGGTAGTAGTTACTTGAATTATTAATGATGGCTACGTGCCAAGGGTGACGCACATGTAGGGGATGGGCATGTGTGCATGTACCGAGTTTTATCCATGCTCTGGGTAGTGGTTAGGCTATGTTATGCCTTGAATTGAGTGTTAAGCTTCATGATATCATGCTTCATGTGTTTGTAAACCTTTATGAGCTACTTGAATTACGTTAGATATCATGTTTAGGAAAATCTCATGTTCAAAGATGTTAATTGCTATTTTGTGGCGTAATCGCATAATTGAAGCTTTGGTAGCACACTTTGCACATGCATACACCTTAGCATGTCACTTTAATAGGTCGGTTGTACTCATACTATACTTCTGCATCTTGCATGAAGATGCTTGCAGCTGAGATGCTGTGGATGATGGGGCTGGCATTGAAGATGTTCCTGCTTTCGGGATATAGCTACCAACCATCCCTTGTAGTTTTATATTCTTACTTTGTTTGTGTACATTTCAAACAGATATTGTAATTACTTTCATACCAGCTTTGTAAATCCAAATCTTAGTGGTTCATGACTTGCACTACCAATCCTTGGGTTATTGTATATAAATTTGATTATTTCACTTATTGATTTCTTATTACTTTCATTAGTGTTGTGTTGACTATTGTTTGGCTTACCTAGCGGGCTGGGTTAGGTGCCATCACGATTGGGTGGATTTTGAGTCGTGACAAGTTGGTATCAAATCTTTAGGTTCATAGTTTCTATAAGTCATGAGCAAGTGGCTAATAGAGTCTTGTGGATCAATATGATGACGTCCATACTTATCTTCAAAAGGCTACAAGACATCTAGGAAAAGCTTCCTATCTTTCTTTCCTTATCATGCTGTATTGATTCAGCTTGAAGCATATATCTTTGGTTCTTTCCATCCACTCGTATGTTTTGTTGAGCACCCAATATAAATTGTGCATCGATGGTTCGTGATTTCATAGATGTGGTGCGAGATGTGTTCTCTGTGTTAAGGAGATAGGCAAGTCTAGAGGACTTGAGGCCAGGTTCAGTCTGCAGCCTGGGTTCGGTGGTTTGTTATGTACGCATGTGCTTTTGGAGTTATATGTCTGGTAATGTCCTTAAGAGTGGGATTGATGGCTCAGTGAGTGGTTGCATAGCTATATAATAAGTGTTATGTGACTGAGGACTAAGCTTAGGTGGTCTGGATGTGTGAGAAGATTTTACTTAGAATGCGAAAGGACTATGAATGCTCGATTTCTGTCTTGAAGTGTTATACAATCTTGAGTTATGAGTCTGTTAGAGATCTTTCAGTTACTCATTTGTGGAATGAAGTAGATTCTTGTGTATTATTGATGAGTTCAGACTTGGGAGGATTAAGTGACTACATAGTTGTTGTGACCATGATAGGGTCAGCGAGAGGTGCCAGTTTGAGGCTAAACAGGTGGGTTATCTCCTGCGGGGTGGTCTACGGATGTGCAATCCTGGCAGTGTTTTTGTGAAGATTTTTCTTTCTACCAAGTGGGATGTGTATGTGCTACACTTAGAGTTTAGATTGCTTGAAGGAGTTCGCATGACTGTCACGATGTTGGACATGCGCTTAGCAAATTATTTGAGTTATCTTGTGATTAGGGCTACATGAGCTCATGAAGGATTTAGTTGAATTATAGTGTGAGATAATGGTAGATATGGAGTAAGGGTATTTTGGGTTATCGATATTGTGTTCTGTGGCTTCAAGCAAAGTGGGGGAGGTGGGGGAGGCTGCTATCAATGATTAGATCGTGTGGTCATGTGTTATATTAGTTATGGATTGAGGCGTACTTATGGATTAGTTAAGACTTAAAGGGAGCTGACTTCGAGGTTAATGTTGGGGGAGGGAAATGCTAGATGCACGAGGTATTATATTTCATGGGCATGTGGGTATCTTGGAATGATTCGTGTTTGTTATTCGTCGTGGATATAGTATGAAAGGTGAAGGGATTTACTCGGCTGCTTATACGTGAGGTTACTTCTTTAGGTGTTTATGTGTTGATGGAGCACAAGTCGTTTGGCTCGTATTGGCGATGCATTGAAGACTTGAGCAGAGTGGATGACTCTCGAGAAGGTTCTAATGAGTTCACGATTTATAAGTGGTATTTGAGGATTTCCAAGATTTTTAAGTGGCTAAGTTCTAAGATTTGCATTCCATGGTGTCGATACTTGCGGTATTTCTTTATCATTATTAATTCTACATTTTAGCATAAGAGAGGTTAAAGAAACTGCTTCAAACTCATAGAAGGTCTATTTATAGTAGGTATCTCGGTTGCGGTACTATTGGGTGTCTTAAAGGGAAATAGTGGTTTATGGGTCTTAAGATGACGTAATTTCATGTTAGGATCTCTTGGGGTGAGCTTTGGGCTAAGGATCGTAATGTACTGACAAGGAGAAGTGTTAACTTGAAGGCAAGTCGAGAGGAACTCAAAGAAATAGGTAAGCTTAGTAGTGGTTTGGATCAACATAGTAATGGAAGTGATCGATTCTTTCGGTGAAGCAAGCTTTACATGTGTTTGCTGGTAATAATCTTGGGTTAGGCGATTTGCGTGACTTGGTTGAAGTTAGAGGGATTCAGTTCCGATGGCTTGGTTTTGTGCAAATGGGTCTCGAAGAGTTTTCGATAGTTTCGACCATGACTTGAGATAGAAGTCTTCTACTAGCATGGGGAGTTTGTTGTGTATTGTGATTTTTCTCCTGCACGGGATCAAGTGGAAGGTTTATGGTTGATGGAGTGTCTATCATGCTTGTGATTCAGAGTTGATAATGGGATTCTCGTACTTTTCTTATGATGGCATAATAGATACGGTGCACCGTGTGGGATTGAGATTGCATGTACAAGGTTGCGATTCGTTTTCAAAGGGAAGGCCATGAGTTCTAGAAAACAAGGACGGTTTCAGATGTTTAGAGGAATGCTAGCACTATTTGATATCACCTAAGAAGAATTCGCATTTCAGAAGGCGCATTGTGTTTTTACTTGTGGATGCTTGACTAGCATTACCATAATCGCTTGGTTGTTCACTGCTGACATTCAGATTTTGCTACGTGGCGGGGAAGATTCATGGGAGTGTTTCTCTTGAGATAATTGTGTATGGGGGATATGTCAGCCAAATGAGTGTTTGAGTTAGGATCGGATACGAAGATCTTTGTATTCTTAGGATTTGGAGACTAGAATTCTTAGAGGTAGACTATTCCTTGGTTGTGGACTATGAAGATATGGCCAAGTTAGATAGCTGATGGTACGTGTTATGGATAGGTTACTGTGGATATTTGGAAGGCTATTTATCTATTTCGGGAGGATCTGAATTGGTTTAGGGCCCCATTTGGAGGCCTAATTAGAATTTATATTCTACATCGGATCAGGTTTATTTACTCAACACAACTATTGTTAGGGGTTTATCATCAACTAGAGTTGATATTGTTCATGTCCTACTGTGCTTCATGTGTTACTCTCTTATGCTACGATAGGTTGTGAGGCAGTTGATATTTACACACATAATGTGGTGTTGCTCGAGCCTTGTGGCAAAGTTTGAGCGAGGTGGATCTTAAGATGTCGAGTTGCTTATTGCACTTGGTCGTGTTTTTCCTGTTTGTGTTATGTGGTTCTATATTTTTCTTCACGGTTATGGTCATATGCTTCGTGTGTTTACTGTTGATACACATTTAGTTGTCAATTGTAAGCATTATAGCTCGATGGGTGTTCTATGCGGATCACTAAGTATGGATCAGATTGTGTGCAACAACGAGGTGATGTTAGGTTGAGATTCTTCGTGTTTATTTCATGTGTTTTGCTTCTCCCATGTGGGATGGATTCATAGTATAGTGTCGTTGAGGTAGTACCTGTTGTACTTGTCTAACAATTCTCTCATTTCGTTCTCCTTCCATTATTCATTATATTTGAGTCGTTGCTTGAGGGCACACATATTGCATTGTATGTGGCTATAGGTGTCACTGGTGTGGCTTGTCAGTCGAGTAGCTTGCATTAGGTGAAATGAGATTTTTGGACTTGGAATTTATGCCACTATATTTGGTTAAGGTATGTTTGGAAGAGTAAGGTTACTAGTCAGCTTAGAATTGACTATGGTTCTTGACAGGCGAGAGAGCTCCAAAACTTGTTCATCTGACGGATGAGTATGAGTTTTTACATGTTTCTTTCATCCTTGGCAGTGTACGAAGGTTTAGAACAAGGTTTTATGTGATATGAGGTACGTTGCTGGTACTAGGTGTAGTAATGAGCAGCTATTGCGGTCAGAAGGTATTACTATGGGTATCTAAGTTATGTGGTATATCATGTGATTATATCTTGGGATATGGTTATGGCTTTATACAGTTTGTGCAGACCTATACAATGTATAGGTACGAGAATCGAGTCTTGTAATGAATTCCAAATGCTGGAGATTGGGATCTAAGGTTATGGACTAAGATTGAAGTAAGGAATTTCAGTTAGGATGTGTTGTCGATCTTATATTGTTTGGGGTGATGTGGGATCACCCGCGGGTATGTGTATGGTGAGTTCATACAGTGATCTGATGGCTTTGGAACGACTCTTGGCACGTTCAAGGACGAACATATGTTTCAGTGGAGGTGAATGTAACAATCTGACCAGTCGTTTTGAGCATTATCATTTCGTTTGGTCGTTTGAGGTCTTGAGAAGCTTCATATGATGTATTATGACTTGTGCATGCAATCGATTTTGGTTTTCGAGTGGTTCGCGATTCGATTTCGAAGAATGATTTTCAGTTTGGAAGCTTTAAGTTGAAAGAAGTTGACTAAGTTTGACTTTTATGTATTTGACCTTGAATCAGAGTTTTGATGGTTCTGTTAGGTCCGGATGGTGATTTTGGACTTAGGCGTATGTCCGGATTTGCATTTGGATGTTTCTAGAAAGTTTTGATCTAATTGACAAAAGTTGGCAATTTGAAGGTTTGAAAAATTTCATAAGTTTTACTGGGAGTTAGCTTTCATGGTATTGGGTTCGGATTGTTATCCCAGAAGTTGGAATAGGTTCATTTTATCAATTGGGAGTTGTGTGCAAAGTTTGGTTGCGATTCGAAACGTCTAAGAGTGATTCGGACACTTGAGTTCATATTAGTTAAGTTTAAGAATTTGAGTTGACCACGGTCAAATAATGGACTTAACGAGCTTGGATTAATGAATTGAAAGTTCCAACATGCTTCTATGATAATCTTGGACTTGTTCGGAATTTTGGTTGGATTTCGTTGAGTTTGAATAAGTTTGGGTTCTGTTGCGCTCGTATTTAATGTTTCGACGTTGTTTTTTCAAGCATAAATGGTACCACAGTAAGAAAATAAGCTCTAAATTCTGTTTTAGTTGAAGCATTACATCCATACGGTAATTACGGAACCATAGCAAGAAGAATAGTCGAATTCAAACATCGTATGATGGAGTTATGCCAATTTTAGTGTCGGAGAGGATCATTGGTATCGTAATTCGCAGATGCGAAGTAGGGTCCGCACCCGCGATCCCCATATGCAAAAAATGGTCTGCAAGTGCAGAAATGACAGTTGGCAGACCGCAGGTGCAAGTTTTAGAGCGCAAAAACGGAATCTCTGTGTATTAAGATATCTGACTGCATTCACTTAGTATTTTAAGCATATCTTGAGTTCTAGAGCTCTGTTTTAGGTGATTTTACGGCGTTCTTCTCGTTTTTATATGGGGGTCAGTATCTAACCTCAACTTTTGTATTTTTAACATGATTATACTAGTTCATTTGTTAATTAATCCATTTTTTAATTAGAGATTTGGAGGTTTTATCCCAAAAACTTAAGAGAATGAAATTTATGAAATTTGAGGTCGATTTGAAGTTAGAATTGGATGAAACTAGTACGGTTAGACTCGTATTCGAATGAAATATCAAAATTTGTGAGTTTTTTTCAGGTTCTGAGGTGTGGGCTCGGTTGAAATTTTTGTTTAAATTGAGTATTTGATTAAAGATTCGACGTTTATCGTTTGAATTTGTTTCCTATGGCATTATTTGATATTTTTAAGTTGCTTTTGGCTACATTCGAGCTGTTCAGAGGTCGACTCGCGCGGGGTGGCATTTCTAGAGTATTGTTTTGACTTTTTCAAGGTAAGTGACATATCTAAATTTCATTTGAGGGTAATTATCCATGTGGACTACTATACTTGAGATGTGTTGGGGTGACACACGTGCTAGGTGACGGGTATGTGTGCGTAATCGGAGCATTGATTTATGTTAGAAATCATGTCTAGGCTACATGCTTATTTGTTTGAGACATGATAGGGATATTCTAGCTATTTTGAGCTGTTTGCCTTAATTGTAGATATACTCTCAAACATGATGCTATATCCGTGTATGATATCTCTGTCACAGTGTATTCTTATTATGAGTTCTCACATGTTGTTGATGCCTCATATGTGTAACACTATTGAACTAAGTACCGTGAGATGTGGTTAATTGAGACTTGAGTGTTAGTCATACTCTCAGTCATAATTTTTAATTCGCATGTTTTATCTTAGTGTATGTGCATTATTTATATGCCATATCACATGTGTTGATGCCTTTTATATGTGATATTTTTTGGACTGAGTTCTGTGAGACGTGAGTCATTAAGACTTGAGCGATTGATGATTGATGTGGACAATAGAGGCGTATTATGATTTATATTTGGATCGGGTTGCATGCTACAACGAATTGATATTTGGATCGGCTTGCACGCGACAACAGATTGATATTTGGATCGGATTGCACGCCGCAATGGTTATATTGATTATTGATTAGCGCTTGGGCAAGAATCCTCCCTTCCGAAATATGATACTACAGTAAACGCATGCATAGTGATATAAATGTGCTTTGGTGAGGGGCATTTGTGCCAGGCACCTGTACAGTGCTGAGTGTGGTTGTGTGTGGGATGATGAGAGACATTTGTGCCAAACATCGTAAGTGTGCTGAGTGTGAGTATACTTGAAGGTTTCATGTAATGTTATTGACTTGACATGTATATTTGACAGATAGGCATATAGATGTATTTTTCCTGATGCTAGATGGTAATGAAGTGTCTTATACGTTGTTAAAAGTTTGGAAAATCACAGTTTCTTTGTTAAACCATGTTTTTGTGATTTTAGAGAAAGATTGGGCTTTGATTGTTATACTTGGAAAGCATGCCAAATTTTCTGTATTTGTGAATGAGTTGAACAAGATATCATCCTGAATTGTTTTAATCTAATGTCATCATTATATTATGTGTTGTTATTGATCATTGGTGTTGGACATTGACCTTCTTCCGAGCTCGTCACTACTTTCAGTCCGATGTTAGATTTGTTACTTATTGAGTACATGGGGTCGGTTGTAATCATACTACACTTCTGCACCTTGTGTGCAGATGCTTGGAGCTGAGATGTTGTGGATGACGGGAGCTGGCATTGAAGATGTACCTACTTTTGGGATATAGCTACCACTTGTCATTGGTAGTTTTATACTCTTAGCCTATTTATGTACATTTTAAACATATATTGTAACTAATTTCACACCAGCTTTATAACTCTAAATCTTAGTTGCTCATGACTTGTACTATCTATTCTTGGGTTATTGTATAGAAGTTTAGTTATTTCACTTATTGTTTTTTTTATTATTTTCATTAGTTTTGTGTTAACTGTTGTTTGGCTTACCTAGCAGACTGGGTTAGGTGCCATCACTACTAGGTACATCTTGGGTCATGACAAATCTGAAAATGAAGGTCACGATGAAGCACTAGAGGAAGCAATTGCCATGATATCCAAAATTATGAGTGTACTAATGAGAAGATACAGAAACACAAAAAGAGGAAGGAACAACCCTAGAAGAAATAGACAATTTAATGACCAAGAAAGGAATGATGGGATATTCTTCGAATATGGTAAAATATGATCATATTCAAGCATAATGTCCTTATCTAAAAAGTAAAGCCACTAGAGGGTTTCATAAAAATAAATCCTTTTGAAGATGAGGTGATGAGGACAAAACATGAAGAAGTTGCAAACCTCTAATTTGACTATATTGGAAAATGAAGCAAACAAGTTTTCTGGTTGCTGGACCGATGAAAATCTTTCAGAAAATGATATTCAAGACATAACAAATAACTACTTCATGGCTCGTGGAAAGGAAAGCGATGTAAGATCCTATGACTACGAAAAATGCAATGAACTCCCGGACATTTTAATCTTGGCACTGAAGGAGTCTGAAAAAAATAAATGAATTAAAGAGACTAAATCGAGAAAAAAAAAGGACCGAGAACTTAAATTTGAAGTCTGTGAACTCGAAAGAGATGACTTTTAAGAACAAGTTCATGAATAACAAATGCAATTAAATGGCTTGTGTAAGTTCACCAGTCACAACTTAGTCAAGTCTAACAAGTCGACTCCTAAGTCAACTAGAAAAAGGCCTATGAGTGAAAAATCTATGCACAGTCATTCTACTCGTAGATCTATCACCCATTAACAATATGTTCCATCCTGCCATTACTGTGGTAAACCTGGACATATGTACTTTTCATGCTGGTTTTTATTCTCCAATAGGGGTTAGGTTTGGAGACCCAAAAACAACTCTTCTACTTCAGAACTTAACTGAGAAGGACCCAAGCAAGCTTGGGTACCTAAGAGAAAGTAATAATCTTGTTTTACAGGGCCAACACAAGAAAAGTCGTAAAGGTAAATGGTATCTCGACAGTGAATATTCCAGTCACATGACATGTGATAAGAAGCTATTCAATGAACTCACAGATCTAGATGATGAAAACGTTAGGTTTGGAGATGATTAAAAAAAAGATCATAGGAATAGGAACATTACCATTCACCAATAAATGTGACATTACTAAAGTATGTCTAGTAGATGGATTTAACTACAATTTTCTAAGCATCAGTCAACTATGTGACTCTGGTATGAGGTGAAATTCCAAAAAATGAGTTGCGCTATAGGAGACAAATCAGGTAAAATAATTTTAATAGGAAAAAGGTACAGAAAATTTTAAATTCTTGTCTGCTTTGAAAACTTAAAAGCCATCTTTGTTTAGCATCTATTACTGATGATCCCTGGTTATGACATAAGAAGCTTGGTCATGCCAGCATGCACTTGAATGAAAAATTGTCAAGGCATGACTTGGTTATAGAAGTTCCAAACATCAACTTCTCACAAAATTATGTTTGTGATGCTTGTCAACTTTGTAAGCAAACTAGGTCCTCTTTCAAATCCAATGACATAATTTCTACTTCTAAACCTCTGCAAGTTTTGCATATGGACTTATTTGGTCCAACTAGAACTGTTAGCCTTGGAGGTGAGTGATATATTTTTGTTACTATTGATGATTATTCACATTTCACATGGGTAGTATTTCTCTCTCACAAAGACGATTCTTTAAAAAATTGTAAGATATTTCGTAAGAAAGTGCAAAGAGAAAGGGGATACTACATTTCAACTATCCAGAGTGATCATGGAGGAGAATTCGAAAGCAAGATGTTCGAAGGCTTTTGCAATGAGGAGGGATTCACACATAACTTCTCATCACGAAGATCCCCACATCAAAATAAAGTGGTTGGACGGGAAAATCGCATCTTGCAAGACATGGCTAGAACAATGATCGTTGAACGCTATTTGCCAAATTATTTTTGGGCGAAAGTGGTAAGTACTGCTTGTAATATTTAAACAAATATCGCATCCGACCAATCCTGAAAATGTCTCCGTACGAGTTGTGAAAAAGGTAAGAAGCCCAATAATTGCGACTTTTACCTCTTTGGTTGCAAATAATTTTTTCACAATAATGGTTAGGATAATCTAGGCGAGTTTAATCCAAGAAGTGATGAAGGTATATTTCCGGCTACTCTACTTCAAGCGGGTCTTTTAGAGTTTATAGTAAAGAAACCACGTGTATTGAAGAATCAGTTCGTGTAGTATTTGATGATACTAATCCCATGGTCGAGAAAGGCATTGATGCAAGTGTTGAAGAAGCCAACCTAGACGTCTAAGGAATCTCTGAACATAGAAAATCTGATAACCAAAGTAGTCACATTGAATCGTAGGAGTCGACTACTATGCAGACATCCCAAGAGAAGGAAACCTGGAAGGAGTTGACTACCAAATAACCAAAAGTCTTTCCAAGTGAATGGAGAATAATATCCTCAAAAATTTATCATAGGAAATCCTAATGAAGGGATAAAAACTAGAGGTGCACTAAAGTACAAAGGAAGCATTACACTAATCTCTCCATTGGAACCCAAAAAGGTTGATGAAAACCTCAAGGATTATTGTTGGGTACAAGAAATGCAGGAAAAACTTGACCAATTCAAAAAGAGTCAAGTGAGGTGATCATAAACAAGGCTCGCCTAGTTGCTCAAGGATATTAACAACAATAGGGAATTGATTATGATGAAATATTCGCATCAGTTCCTAGGTTAGAGTATATCCGCATTCTTCTGGCCTATGTAGCTTTCAAAGTTTTTAAACTTTTTTCAAATTGATGTTAAAAGTAGTTTCTAAATTGTTTCATAAATGATGATGTCTATGCTAAACAACCTCTAACATTTGAAAACTGACAATTTCCTTGTCATATTTTCAAACTATCTAAAGTATTATATGGTCTTAACTAAGCTCTTAAAGCCTGTATGAGAGACTAAGCTCTTTTCCAATGAATCGTGGCTTTGCAAAAGGTAAGATAGACAACTTCCATATTTATCAAGCGATCCTCATCTGGTAACCTTATTATTAAAATTTGTGTTGATAGTATTATTTTTGGAAGCGCTAACCCTGATTTATGCAAGGACCTCTTAAAATTTATGCAAAGCAAATTCAAAATGAGTTTGACGTGAGAACTTGCTTTCTTATTTTGACTTTAAATTCATCAATCAAAGGAAGGTATATTCATATTCCAAACAAAATATACCAAGAAACTCATCAAGAAGTTTGGAATGGAAATGAAAAATCAATCGAAATACCAATGAGTCAATCATGCTCCTTGGATAAGGATAAAGGATGAAAAACCGTGGACGAAACCAAGTATCGTAGAATGATTCGTTCTTTACTCTACTTAGCCGCTAGTCGACTGGATATCATGTTTAGCATATGCAAATGTGCTAGGTTCCAATCAGTTCCTAAAGAATCTCATTTGATTGCAGTATGGCTGTCCAACGGGACGGGACGGCCCGTCCCGTCCCGCGTCCCGTCCCGTCCCGCTTCAAGTTAAATGGGATGGGCCAATGTTAAACGGGACACGGGATGGGACAGGACGGCCATTTCGTCCCGTTTGTCCCGTCCCGTTTCGTCCCGTTTCGTCCCGTCCCTTCCCGCGTCCCGTCCCGCGTCCCGCCAGTTTTTTTTTTTTAAAAAACTAGCCGTTGGGCAACGGCTTAAATGGCAAAAATAGCCGTTGCCAACGGTCCAAACAGCCCCTACCCCATGTACCCCCTGTAAGGGGTAAGCCTAAGGTTGAACGTCCCAAAACATCACTTGTATGGAAATTTTTTAAACATGATAAAGTCAATCATCGTGCTATCTGTAAAAAATGTAAGCAACAATTTGCACACTCACTAAGTGATGGGACGGGGGGTTTAACTAGACACTTAAGAAGTGCTCACAAAGATTTATGGATACAAGCTAACATAGAAGCCGGAAAAATTATAGATCCTACCATCAGTTCTGGAACTCCTAGTGGATCTGGTTCTAATCAAATTCAACAACAACTTGACCCTGCTTCTGGTCATGTTTTACGCAAATATAACAAAGATAGAGATCGTGAGAACTTAGCAAAAATGGTGGCTGTCTGCGGCTTACCTTTTACTTTTCCTTCTCACCCTGCTTTTGTGCATTATATACAAGAAACTTATAACCCTGCTTTTCAAAGTTTTCCTAAGACCACGGTTAGAAATGATGTTTTTAAATTTCAAACTGAATATCTTCAGTATATTCGTTGTGTATTTTTTCACTTAGATTGTAAAGTGTCTATCACATCTGATATAGGTCGTAGTCCTAATGGTTGTGATTATTTAACTGTTACATGTCATTGGGTTGATCATCACTGGAACTTGCAAAAACGTATTATTGGTTATAAATTTGTTGATTCAAAACACACTGGAGCATATATTGCAACTACTGTTCTACAAATACTTGATTTTTATGGACTTGTTAATAAAGTTCTAACTATCACCTTAGATAATGCGTCTGCTAACACAACCGCGGCAAATAGCTTAAAATCTAGACTTTGTCCAATTAATCCAATAATTTTTCATGTTAGATGTGCATGCCATATTTTTAACTTGGTTGTAAAAGATGGTCTTAATTTATTTTCTGATGCTTGTAGTAAAATACAACATGCTTGTGGCTATATTTTTCGTGCTCATAAACAAAGTAGAATTCGTGAATTTGCTCAACAATGTGCTAGTGCTGGCCTTCCATTTAGAAAAGTTCCAAAAGATGTTTGTACTAGGTGGAATTCTACTTATGAAATGCTTACAATTGCTTATGACTATCGGGTGCCCATCCAAAAGGTATTTAATATGCATAATGCTTACCCTGTTGATCAAATTGTTGATTCTGATTGGGATGAGATCAGAGAGCTTACTAAATTTTTAGAAAAATTTTATTATGCTACAAAATAATTTTCTGGTATATATTATCCTACTATTACACAAATATTATGGTATATTTGTGGAATTTCTGTTGTATTTGGTAAGTATAAAAAAAATCCAACTTATGCACCAGCCATTAAAGAATTATATTTGTATTTGAGATTTGAAAGTTCTATTAATAAAATAAAAGGCTCTAAGCGATGAATTATTTTTATGAATTGTCTTAGTTACTTAATAGTTAATACCTTAAAATTATATTAAATAAATTATAACTCTATTATAAATTTATATTTACTAGAATATTTCATTACAAGTCTTTTGTTTTAATATTTTATAATTCTTTACTTAGTTTTCTAATTTTCGTTTTAACATACTAACATAGTAACATTTAAGTTTATTAAATAAGTCAAAAATCTAGCCGTTGTAAACTTTAAAAACATAGTAATTTTCAAAAAACTAGACGTTTTTTTATTAAAAAAAAATACACTTAAGGCCCACGAACCCGTCCCGTCCCGTCCCATTCCGTCCCGTCCCATCCCGTCCCATCCCGTTTGTTAGCGGGACGGGATGGGACGACCGTTTCGTCCCGTTTGTCCCGTCCCGTTTCGTCCCGTCCCGCCACCGTCCCGCTTAAATGTCGTCCCGTCCCGTCCCGTTAATTTCGTCCAGTCCCGTCCCGTCCCGTCCCGTTGGACAGCCATAGATTGCAGTCAAAAGAATTACTCGTTATCTTGTTGGAACCACATCATGTGAATTAAGGTATCCCCGTTCAAACAATTTCAAATTGGAAGGTTTCCTAGATGCAGATCTTGAAGGTGACTGGGATGGCAGAAAAAGCACTAGTGGAACATGCCAACTCCTTGGAAAATCTGTAATTTCTTGGAATAGTTAAAAAATAGCGTTCTGTAGCTTTATATACAATGGAAACAACATATAATTCTATAGTACAATGTTGTGCCCAGCTACTATGGATGTCGCATCAACTTAATGACTATGATATTCTTCTTAAACCAAATCAAATATTTTGTGATAATTCTAGTGCTATCTATTTATCGAAAAATCTTTTGCATCATTGTTGGACGAAACATATAGATATTAAGCATCATTTTATTGGAGGTCGTGTGATAAAAGGAGAATTAAAATTTTATTTATTGGAATGTTGGATCAGTTGGCAGATATTTTAGCCAAACCCTTGCTTGAAGAAAGTTTTGGTACATTAAGAAGTGCTCTTGGCATTATTTCTAATCCTCATTAATTTCTCACTTATTTTGGGTATAATATATTCTATTGCATTATTTCTATGATTGCATAAATTCCCTTTCCTGACTTAAACAATTTGCCTCAGCACTTCATTAATTACTTCCCCTCCTTTTCTCACCCTTTCATTTCTTCAAGACACGTCTGTTCAGACGCTCCTTTTCATTGACGCTGCCGATTAGTCTCTCTTCTAACCCATCCTTTAACTCTCCTATTAGTATCTATAATTACTCTTATTTTCCTCTGCCACTCTTACTTCTCTTAAGACTATTCTTTTGTCTCACATAAAATTCTCAAAAATCATGGCCAAAAATTCCAAGAACTCTGTCCCATCCATTTGCCAAAGCTCCCGGAATAAGGCAAAATCAACGCCTCAAAACCACAAACTTCTTGATCTTGACTCTCTCCAGTCTAAGGAAATTGTCTCCTCTAGGGTTTATCCCTCCGACGATGTTCGAAGTCCAGAAAGCAAAGCCCCTGCGAAAACGACCAATGGAAGACCTTGAGTCCATCTCTCCAAAGAAGGTTAAATTGGACCTAGATGGCACGTATGATTCTGACATTAACTTATGGGACACCCTGAATTGAGACATGCACATTGAGTTGAAGGAGCAACCTATTGCACATGGAAAAATCATCGATCTTGAAGACATGGAAAGCAACAATTGCAAGGTAAACGACTTTTTCGAATTTTAACGCTGGGAAAACATTCTTGCTCAAGCCCCTCCCAAAGGTTTTAAACTTTTGTTCGAATGTTCTATACCAATATTTGATCCCCAAAATTTTTGTACAATTGAATCCCTAGTTCTTGGTGAATACATTATTCTTGATTTCTCTAGTTTTGATTCCATCTGCAATTGCAAGTGCTCCGGATACGCGACTCTGTTTAAGAAATCTTGGCCAGATGATCTTGAAGTTTCGATTGAACAAGCAAAGAAATACATTGCTGAAGCATCCACTGACCCTCTCCCAAATCAACTAGGCCTAACAATATCAATTTTGAAACCAGAATTCCTGCTCACATTGTTGCTACCACTATTATTGCTAAAAGAGCTTCCTTTTCTACTCTATCTTAGCGAGATATATTCCTAGCCTACTTCTTAGTCACTAAACACAGGGTCAAACTCTTGTCATGGGTGATTTACTTTATGCTCGAAAGTATTGATGACCCAACTATTCTCCCATACAACATGATCATTACCCTTCTATTGGAAACACATCAAAATCTCTCTCAAACCTTCTGTTCCTTCCTGTGCCTAAGTGTTATAACTCTATAGACTTTGCTAACATGGGGTACATATCTACAGAAGGAATATAGGTAAAAAAGCATCAGACTGAAGGCAAGACCATAACAACCCACTCCAAGGCAAAAACTTCATCCTCTCACTCATTTGATCCTGAACTGTCCGCAAGATTGGTGGACAGATAAAAAATTTAAAATTGTGAAGGAACTTCTTGCTGCTACTAGATATTGGTGGAAGACATCAGGGAAATATAAAAGGAAGCCAAATTTGATACCTCAAAAATTCGAGTCAAGTTGGAATGAATGGCACATGAGCCAGTTGGTGCATTCAGGGAAGTGCATGACTGGATTGATGGAATCTCAATCATCCATGACAGCAAACTTCATCAGGCTGAAAGATGTCATCTGCAACACCTTACTTAATTCCTTTGTTGATTTTCTATGGTTGTTTTAACAATATATATTTTTTGGTATGTTTTGTGGATGTTCTGAACACTCAGTAGGCTAGTCAACTACATGCTGCGTAGACTTATGTTTTTTCTGGTCTTAGATAATTACTTAAGTTGACTGCTTCCATGGTTAAGCCGGCTACTTATATGCATATGTTATTATCTCTTCTGTACTTTTATTTTTGTTGATGCAAAAGAGGGTGAAGAATTATATCAGGAGGAACATCAATTCAGGTGGAGCACATACTCAAGGGGAGAAGATCCACACGCTCCTATCAGGGAAGTATCATAAGTTGATCATCCTTAATTAATGTTCAAATTGTTATCATGAAAAAGAGGGAGATTGTTAGCCTTGTTTTAATGATGACATCACTTGTAAAATTGCAGGATCGCATTGATGAAGGACAATATACTTGTGCAAAAAGAAAAGGGAAAAAAAGAATGTCTGACGCATGAGGAAAAGTAAGACAATGGATCATAAGGAAAGAGGAATCAATCAAAAGCTGGAAGATAGCGACTTGACAAGGAAAGAAGAATCCAAAGAATCAATCAAGAGCTAAAAGATAACGTTTTACATGGTAGGAAGAATCAATCATTCAATAAGAAATCTCGCCAGCACAAATCAAGTGATTGATGGAGTTTTAATTTTTTTACTAAGAATGACCTAATTCAAAGCAATCCAGAAAGGAAGCATATATGTGAAAATTAAGCAGCATCTTGGAAGGCTCCAACTTTATTTTTGGAATATCTTTCAAAGACCAAATCTCTTGGGTTGTCATCTCTCTATCAGCAGTAGATTAAGGAAATTATCTGCTGAATATCTATAACTCCAACGGCCTCCATCTATGTATTTAAAAAGATGAAGTATTCCATGACAAGATATACTTTCATCTAACCAATATCAAGCTCTTTGTTCTACTCTTAGCAAAATTTCATTGATTTATTGTGTGCAGAGAGAGAGGGGGGGAGGGGGGGGGGGGGGGTAAGCGATTGTATCAAAATCTGAGAGAGCAAGATAGTGAAGTGCGAAGAAGTCACAGAACCCTCTTGTAACAAAGTTTGATAAGGAGCCATCGTAGAGAACCCTCATGCAACCCCGGGGGCTGGAGTAGGATTCATATTGAATCCAAACCAGTATAAATATCGTCGTAGAATTCCTTTTTTTTTCTTTTTTTTTTGCAATTTATCATTCTGCGTCAGACTAATACTATTAGTACCATAGTCAACTATATTGGTAAAGTAGTTGACAAAAGGATACAGAAGTCAAAAAGGATTACAATTCATCCCCTTGTACTTTTAGATAGGTCACTCTTAAAGTTAAAATACGTAAATGGCTTTTTGAGACAAGTTTAGGAGGCAACTTGTGTCTTTTTTCTTAAATAAATTATGATTTTCATTGTATATATGTTTCAATTGCATCTTCCTTTATATATTTCTACTTGATAAAATTAAACGTGAAGAATGCTGTTACCCTTCCTATTTAAATTTCCGTTGTTTTATGAAAATTTCCATTGAAAAATGGTTGTCATATTCACTAACTCATAAAACGAATATTTCCGTTTCAGTATAGTAGTGAAACTTCGACCCTGCAGGTCCGTTGAATAACAAAAGAACTAGAATTATACTAACTATTTTACCCAGGTATATATGTACAGACCTTTGAAGTCATTGTTCTGACTTTCAGTGCAGTTTCGGGCTCGAATGCATTCGCCTATATTTGAGCCTATAATATTGTCCACCTGAAAAACATTTCATTTAGAAACTTTAAATGGAAAAAGGAAGGCTAGCACATAACTAAATAGTTGAGTTTAATATCCATTGATACTTTAAAAGAAGCCTTAGTCACCTACTACAAGTGAGATAAATCTTCTGGAAAAACTACAGCTTAAATACACTGAGAGCATATTTGGTCAAACTTCTAAAAACAATTTATTTTGAGAAGTAGAAATAGTATTTCACCTAAGTAATTTTCTATAGAAGCGGTTGGATTTGATCAATTTTTGAGAAGTATTTCTTTCTGTATCTAATAAATAAATTGTGTTTGGTCAATTTTTCCAAAAGTAAAAATATATTAGCATATAAAGTAAATCCAAACTAGTTTAACTAACTTACTATTCTATTAAATTAGGTGGCCTATGAGTAATTCGAGAACAGCTTAATTAAAGATTAAACTTACACCTAGTATGTGCACATTTTCAAATCATTCCAGTGACCTTCAAAATCAAACATGGTGGAGGAAAAAGTAACTACTATCTGGAAACAAATGCATAACTGTCTAACTACCTGATAACTATCAAATGCTGACATCACGGTAAAAAAAGGCGTCTTGATATCTTGTTGTATGTTTTCTGGGAAGAAACACTGCAGTGTATTAATGGTAATTTGTATAAATATTCCAAGGGCAAAAAAGGACACATAAATAACAATTGAATCAAGCTAGGTAGCAGGACGTACCAATTCTGGTTTCATTTTTGAAGTGCATGATTTTGGTAACACTTTGATAGATCCCTGCAACTCAAGTAAATAGGTTTAGATATCAGATCTAACCCTAAATCAACAGATATATACTGGTAAAAAAATAAAAAAGAAGAGATAGGATTAATATACATGTAAGGTAACCACATCTCTAAAGAGTGACTCAAACACATTTGCTAGACGTGGATTTTTCCTATTAAAAATAAGATCCTCAAAGTTAGATAGCATTTACAATCATTTTCTATATAGGAAATTTAAAATCATTATATATCTTACACATGGATAAAGTAACCAGCATCAACCAAACATTTCACTCTATGAGCTTTATGCAATAAATTGTGGAAGCGATCACAGTATAACACTGCTGGATATCCATTAGCAGAACCACCAGAAAGAATGGCCTGCATTATTAATCTCTCTTAGTATGTGAGATCAATCGACTACTAAATAATATTGCATAATTTCAATATGAAACCTAATATACTGAAAATAAAATTTCAGTTATAATTTAGATTTACATACATTCTTTGCATCCTTTAATCCTTTTGCTAACAAATCCTCAATTACTGCATCAAATATCCTTGCACCTCTGAAATGAAGATTGGTAGCCTAAACAATGCAGGAAGTGATCAGTAGAGTTCCATGTTGTGTTCACCAATAAAGAAATGTCTCAAACTCAATATTCATATTTATGTGTAAATTAGTTTCTCGGCACATGTACTGCACGTGTATTCCGAATCATATAGTATACGACAAACAATCAATAGCCCATGCACTAACACTAAAAGAAAGATTTAATAATTTACCTATTTGTAATTTCTTAATATTTTTTTGTCTATTCAGTTGTTATTTTGGCTTTATTTTGATCATCACATATTCTAAGTTTTATTTTCCCATTAATGTGCCTTTCTACACTAAAATGCGCGCTTCAATTGCGTCTAATGCTATATCAGTACTTTAATAAATTAGAATTACTAAGCAACGTCACACATTGAGAAAATATTTTACTTATAAAAGTGACACAAATTCAAACTGTAGAAGTAGTAATACATTTCACACATTTATTTTGTCGTGACAGTTCTTCTACATGTTCCAAATACAAGCCTACTATTCAAAATCAATTTCGTTTTCATTCTAGTCCGACATAAGATGATCGATTCATAAAGGTTATCAAACCACGTTAACAATTTAAGTCGAAATACGCCAACATTATGGAGGAATAATTCATGGAAGAAGAGAAAGTAAACACATTCATTAAATATCTAAATTATCACTTATATAAATAGTATTAAAACAAAAGGAATGCCAAAATTTAACAAGTAACGTAGCAATTGAATCATAAAAAGATACACATAAATTAAAATATTTAAAACCCTATAACCCAACAATTTAAAATTGGATTAAAAGAATGAGAAAAGTGTATTTTTTTTTCTTTAAGAAACTCGATGTGAAATTAAAGAAAATGTAATCACTCACATAGAGTGCGTTTGAAAATTTGGCTCTAATTACGAGTTACCATAGTTTCGCTCTTAATTTTCTCTCTGTCAGCCATCTGAACTCATTAATAATTCTTCTTAAACACTCGGCAACGTTTCTCCTATAGGTGCAAGTACATGCAACTTGCTAAAACCTAATACTATAACAAAGATGTCTGTATTCATTGGGGTAGGCGTTAGATTTTTAATTTTCGTGTTTGAACCTAAAAAAGATTCTTTGTAACTGAAGTATAAATACCTGAAGCATAGTGAAATGTGTTTTGACACCTTGAAACGCAAGCTCAAGAACCATACCTTGCACAATCAATACAAAGATGTAACGATCCAATCGATCATTTTGTGTATTTGAACCCCGTTTCCCTATTTGATATTTTCCGTATGTGTATCTATTGTTTTGTGACTTGCGAGACAGATTGGTTTGACTTCGGAAAGATTCGGGAGTGATTTGGAGCAGACACCGCCCAACAGACTGAGACTATTAAGTAAGGATAGCATAAAATAAATAAGCACTATTTGGACCGTCAACTGGCATTTCTGGACCTAAGCCTGATAGAAAGAAGAGGACTGGTCTATTTTTCTCTTTTTAAAAACAATATTCTGGGCGTTTTAATTTAGATGAGTCAGTTTAACTATACTAATAATATAGTATAATTAGTATAGCCATGTATTACTTCCTCTGTTTTAAACTACCTGTGCATATTATACTTGTCCATTTCTTCCCCTTTCTTAGTAATCCAAACCCATGTCTTAGCCTTGTGATGAATTCGATGGCAAAAACAATTTATATTGAACGAACTTTTAAGCATGATGACTTCTTCACATACAAATATTTCTTGTGTCGAAACGAAAAAGTAATGATTCTTGACCCTGTTTGTTAAAAATTCCTAGTCTTGGTTTCGATTTTTCCAGATGTATCAGAAACCCTTTACCTTACCCTCACCCCCCTTTTTACGTATAATATACTAAGTGGTGGACAAACAAAACAAAAAAAGAGAGGAAATTTTATTAATTAAATAAAACTTCTTCAATCAACTTATCTTATACAAAATTTGATGATGAAATATGAAAACAATAAAAAATAAATAGAGTAATGTAATAGAGAGAGTAAGGTTGATTAGTGACACCAAAAAGGAAATCTGTAATAGATTTCTCGTTATAGTGTACTTCAACCAATGCTGATAATTCATCCCCGACCCGGAGAAAACACAACATACTCAGTAAAAGAGGAATTTTTGTGGCTATAAAAGCTTCTTATTAAGGGTAAAGTGAGTAAAATAAAAAAAATTAAAAGTCAAATTATTTCTAAATATAGAAATGTATCATTCTTTTTTAAACGGACTAATAAGGAAAGTGTGTCATTTAAATTGAAACAGATGGAGTAGGATATATGGGTGATAAGAAGGTTATTTCAATAATTTAAAGTTTAACTTAATTATGGCTTTCCACTTTTAATATAGATGAACATAGCTAGATTTTAAAACAGAAACTTAAAAGAGAACATACGGGATCAATGCTTTCGATATCTCCAGTGAACCCTCCACCATCACAGTATCTTACAAAGACTTTGTTCCAATTGTAAAAATCTGCATGTTGTACAATAAATAACCGTATGATAAAAAAGTTGGACAGAGTAATTTGCAGCAACATCTAATAAGCCAACTTTGTCAGTCAAACTTTATATTGTTTTCATTTCATCAAGTTGTTTTCAAGAAATAATTTTTTATTTATAATTCAAAACGATATGTTGGGTATCCTAATTCAATAGAACCTGGATTTTCACTTTTGCTCTTGCTGAAAATGCCTAGAAATATAAACGGCGTCATAAGTTTTGAAGAACCCAAATCAGTCTTGGAGCGGTTCAGGCAGTCTGTGATGTTTCTGCACCATGCTCCTCCCTATAAACAAAGTAAAAAATTTCGAATATTTAAAAAGATTCAAAAATCATTATGTCTTCATAATAATTAGAGATCAAAACTTTTCTCAATATTGTGAAGAAGAAAAGTTTAACTTCTTATATACTGGTAATATATAAGAGAATATTTGTATTACTAGGTCCTAAAAGACAACTTAAGTTAACTGCTCATAGCAAGTGTGTATTTAGTAACCTGAAAAAAAAAAAGCAAACAACCTATTATGACATGTTAAATTATCCTGATAGTATAAATTATTTGCATTATCAACGTTATAAGTAATTTCTGGGAAACAAAATAACAGCCTTGTGTCTATATAAAACGATAGAATCAAACTTGTGTTATGTTGAACTTACTGAGAGTAGAATAATCCAGTTTCTGACTCCATGTCCAAATCCTCGGTCAAGATGGTATGCTGGAGGTGATCCGTCCAAGCACACTGAAAGTGAAAAGGATTAATATAACTTCTTTACGCTACTACATACATTTATTTATCTAATTTAAGTTATTAATTTCTGCATATAATAAGTAGTGTAATTAACCTGCTCCTTTTGACAAAGCATTCTGAACAATTGATCTATCGACGAAGTATGCATGATCTATGCCTTTCTCTTGTTTAAATGATTCATTTATTTTTGCAGATGCAGTTTTGATGATGGCGGTAGAGAAAATAAGTAAGCAGACAAGTTGAACAGATCTTGTTGCCATCAATATCTTGTGGAAACACAACGACTAAGGATGAGAATCAATATTAATAAGAATGTATTTTTACTGAAGCGCTAGCTTCTCCGGTGAAGGACTTGTGACTGGAGCTTCTTTGCTTGCAAATATCCGCGAGTCTTGAAATGGCTGTGTAAGTGTGAAACTAAATGTGAATATATTGAGTGATAAGTTTTTTTGTTTATTCATTTTTGGTCACATGCATAGAAGAGAGAACGTGGGAGCGAGGAGTGTGCCGTGCAGCATGGATAAATCATGTGGAAAGAGCATGTGCTGACACAACTTGACTTTTTTTTTGGCGGGTGTTATTCATAACTTGAACATTTGCACACTTGATGTTCGGCAAAAAATAAATATATTTAACTATTATTGTCTCACATTCTAATACTTTTTATATCTTTTAAGTATTAATTATATTATTTTATCTTAATTATATTATTATAACTGTGTAGGAATAAAGCATTATGAAGATGAAGAGATTTGGAGAAAACTTAAATAAAATGCAAAAAAAAAAAAGGAGAAAACGGGGACACCCTTTGGTGTTTGTCCCCCAAGTGGAAGACAATAAAAAAAAGAAAAATATACAATTCAGATAAAAAGGCCTGCAACAAGATGAACGCAAAGTTAGGCAGCAAACGTTTCTAGTTTCAGCCCTAGGCACTGTCCCCGACCCGCATTGCGGCATTTCGGTCCTATACGATCTTGAATAGGGACAAGGTTAGGGATAAGGTTATTTCGGTCCTATACGATTCCAAATCGTACAAAATGAGTCCTAAACCTAATTTGGAGGAAATCGAACACACTTTGAAGGAGAATTCACGTAAAGGAACGGAGACCACGCTTGAAGGAGGCATCCAACTAGTTTTCTTCTCTTCTCTTTCTTTAATCTAATAGTTTATTAGTTCCAAAGTTGTGTGCGTGCTACATGAACGATGTAGTTTGAAACATGAATTATTCTTATTATTTTATAATATTGATTTATTTATTCAATCTTACGCTTAATTATTTGAATGCTTGATCACCAATTAAATATTATATAAGAATCTAGGATTGAACTCGGAAGAGAGAATTCTAGATTGCAAATAAGATTGAGTAGAGGTAGATCTTGAATTTGTGCATTGGGAATGTATCTCTAGTTAGGATAGGGATATACCTAATCGCCCCTGCTTGATTAAAATATGAGAATTATTAATGCATTCATGTTAATCCTAATTCCATGGAATATAGGCATTAGGAGTAACGACCCGGCCGGTTATCTTGAGTGTTGTAGCCCCGTTTCCTCATTTATTTCTTATACAGTACTCGTTTGATGTTATGCAACTTGCCGGGGTGGTGGGTTTAGCTCCAGGGATATTTTGGAATGAGTTGGGACACTTAGTCCCAAGGTTAGAAGCCTGAGTTGAAAGAGTTGACCGGATATTGACTTATGCGTAAATGGCTCCGGAATGGAGTTTTGACGGTTCTGATAGCTCCGTAGGATGATCTTGGACTTAAGAGTGTGTCCGTATACCGATTTGGAGGTCCGTAGTTGATTTTTGGCTTGAATTGGCGAAAGTTAAAAAAATGGAAGTTTGGAGAGTTGAGAAGTTTGACCGAGATTTGACTTTGTTGTTACCGGGCTCAAATTTTTGTTCCGAAAGTTGGAATTGGCCCGTTGTGTCATTTATGACCCTTTGTGCAAAATTTTACGTCATTCGGAGTTGGTTTGATAGGTTTCGGCATCGAATGTAGAAGTTAGAAGTTCATAAGTTCATTAGGCTTGAATTGGGGTGCGATTCGTGTTTTTGATGTTGTTTGATATGATTTGAGGCCTCGACTAAGTTCGTATCGTGTTTTAGGACTTGTTGGTAAGTTCAGTTGAGGTCCCGGAGGCCTTGGGTGGATTTCGAATGGTTAATGGATTGGAATTGGACTTTGAAGATTGTAGAAGTCTGCTAATGTTCTATGTTCTGGTTTCCTTCTATGCGATCACGAGTATAGGTCCGCGATCGCGAAGGGTCTTTGAGGGCTGTTGGATTTTTCCTCTTTGCGTTTGCAAAGTGAGGGGCGTGATCACGGAAGTTAAGAAGATTGTGCTTCGCGTTCGCATACATAGATTGTGTTCGCGTACAAGGAAGTGAGGCAACTGGGGAGTCACGCGGTGTTCTTCACGTTCGCGAGTGGTGGTTCGCGATTGCATAAGCTTGGGAAGGTGGTTCTCCGCGTTAATGACTCGGTTCACGCAATCGCGAAAGAGGATTTTGTGAGCTAGGCAGAGCTGTTCTACGCGATCACGATTGTTGCTCCGCGATCGCGAAAGCTAATAACTGGGCAGTAGAGACAAATTTCAAAAATGAGGGTTTGGACCCATTTTTCATAATTTGAGCTAGAGACCTCGGATTTGGGCGATTCTTGAAGGGATTTTCAGGGATTTGATTGGGGAAAGTGATTCTAACTCGTTTTTAGTTGTATTCATAAATCCATCATCATTTTTGTCATTTAATTAGTGATTGGAGTTGGAATATTTGGGGGGAAATGGTGAAACTTCTTTGGCCAAATTTTGGAGATTTGAAAGGCGATTTGAGTTTGAATTTAAATAATTTTAGTATGATTGAACTCATCGTTGAATGGATGTTTGGATTTTGTAAATTTTGTTGGATTCCGAGATGTGGGCCTAGGGTTGACTTTTTTAGTTGACTTTTGACTTTTGTTAAAGAACTTAGCTTTTTCATATGGAATTGATTCATATAGATCGATTTGATTGTATCGAGTGGTTTGTGGCTAGATTCGAGGCGTTCCAAAGTCAATTGGCGAGGCAAGGGCTTATTGGAGTAGAGATTTGCACGGTTTGACGTATGTAATACTTCTAAACTTGGATCTGACGGAATGAATCCTTGAATTACGTGTTATGTGGTTAGTGTTGAGGTGACACATATGCTAGGTGACCGCCTTGTGAGCGTACGCCGTAGTAATAGTGATCTGATCGATTCCGTGGTATTGTGTAGTCATCAAACCTTGTAGTTATTCATGTGATCTCTATGTGTTAGAGTAATTGCACTGCTAATTCACGTTAGAAATCATGTTATGCTACATGCTTAACCTATTGATACCCACTGTAGTCATTTTTGTTGTTGAATTATTTGCTTAGATGGCTATTTTGTACTCGGTTACATCCATCATTGTGTATCATATCTCAGTCTCTATCACTATTTATTGTTTTGTTATGTATCATTGTTTTGCCTAATTGGTATGAGAGACTGATGACTGAGTTGGGGCTGAGAGGCGTGTTGTGAATGAGATTCGTAGATCGCGTTGCACGCAGCAGCAGGCCTTATGGCTTATATATGAATCGATCTGCATGTCGCAGCAAGCCTTTTAGGCTTTATTATTATGGAATCGGGTTGCATGCCGCAGCAGGCCATATTGGCTTATTTTTAGCGCTTGTGCAGCATCCACCCCTCCGGAGTCTGACATACCAGCAGTGAGTGCAGGTACCGTACAGTGTCGAGTCACTGAGTGTGATGAGAGAGAATTGAGATAGTCAGATTGAGTACTCTGATAGTGTGAGTACGTGAGGTTTACATTGTGTTCCAACACATGTGATATGCACATTAGCATGTAGTTATAGAGATGTAATACTCCTCATATAAGTCATACTTCGCATCTTTTATCTGTATTGAGCTTAACTGTAAAACCTAGAAGCATGTCTATATTCTTGTATTGTGTACCAACAGATTTTGAGTTTTCTCTGAGATATTATTGTCATATTTCCTACCATTTCTATGCTGTTAAACTCTGTATTTGGACTGTATTGGTTGATCTTGTCACTGCTTTCAGCCCAAAGGTTAGTCTTGTTACTTATTGAGTACATTGGTCGGTTGTACTTAAACTACACTCTACACTTCTTGTGTAGATCCAGGTATTTTTGGGCATGGTGGTTGTTGATTTTGGAGCTTTATCAGTTCAGAGATTATCGAGGCAGCTGCCTTAGCGTCTGCAGACCCTTACTCTCCTCCTTTTTCTTTAAGTTTATTTACATTGTTCTACTTTCCTAGACATGTGCTTAGCAGTCAGACCATGTTATTGTATAGATGCTCATGTACTCAGTGACACCCGAAATTTTAGGAAATTCTGTAATGACTTGCGGTGTTTTCATCCAGTTATTATGAGATTTGATTTACTTAAACCTATTTCAGTATGTTTTGGATTAAAGATTCCTCTAATTGTGAGTTGTCGGCTTGCCTAGTATCACGATAGGCGCCATCACAACACATGCGATTTTGGGTTGTGACATTAGGTTAGCTTGAATGTGCGAGTAGCACATTGAAAGAATAGTGTGAGTAATACTAACCCTGTAAATCAATAAACCAGATAAATTAATTAATAAATTAAAGTGGAAGACTCAACGGGATTGTTTGCTAATCCATCACTCTGGAAAATTTTCTCCCATTGAATTTGTCTCTAAGATTGTCGACTTGTCTCTAGATTAGCTTTAGTTTAATGATAACACATTAGGAATCGCTTGAATAGATAAATTTTATTAGTTGATAGTTAGTCACAAGTCCTCATGGGAACGATACTCTACTCACTCTTTATTACTTGTCGACCACGTATACTTGCGTGTGCGTTTTGGAGCAACAACTGTCATGATCTACAATTGTGACGACCCAGCCGATCGTTTTATGTATTTTATTAATGTTTCCCCATTTATTGCTAATTCTATGTTCATATGTGGTCATGTAACTTGTCGGGGTGGTTGGTTTGGTCTCGAAAATATTTTAGAATGAATTTGGATACTTAGTCCCAAGTTTGGAAACTTAAGTTGAAAGAATTGACCAGATATTGACTTTTGTGTAAACAACTCTGGAATGGAGTTTTGATTTTTCTAATAGCTTCATATGGCGATTTTGGACTTAGGTGTATGTCTGGATTTGGATTTGGAGGCCCGTAGGTCGTTTTGGCTTGTATTGCCAAATGTTGGAAAGTTGAAGGTTTGGAAGGTTGAGAAGCTTGACCGAGAGTTGACTTTGTTGTTACCGAGCTCAGATTTTGGTTTCGAAAGTTGGGATAGGTCCCTTGTGTCATTTTTTACTTGTGTGCAGAATTTAAGGTCAATCGGAGTTGGCTTGATAGGTTTTGGCATTGGTTTTAGAAGTTAGAAATTCATTAGTTTCAATTGGCTCGAATTGGGGTGCGATTCAGAATTTTGATATTGTTTGATGTGATTTGAGGCTTCGATTAAGTTCTTATCATATTTTAGGACTTGTTGGTATGTTTGGTTGAGGTCCCTAGGGTCTCAGGTGAATTAAGGATGGTAAACGGATCAAAAGTTGGACGTTAAGCATTGCTGCAGAATTTGGGTTGCTGGTGTAACCACATCTGCGGTGGGCGTGACCACATATGCGACACCGCAGGTGTAGCTGGAGTGTCGCAGGTGCGGAAGGGTCCTAGCTTGGGGATTTTCGCAGAAGCAAAGTCTCTTCTACGATGGTTGTTTCGCAAAAGCGGAGGGTGGACGTGAAGGGCATAAACTGCATATGCGGATGGCTCCCGCAAAAGCGAGATTTTGGGCCGAAGAACCGGCAGGTCGGTGTTTAAGTTGTCTTCGCAGAAGCGAGACATTTTTTTCGCAAAAATGGAACTGCATGTGCGTAATTGAGCCTGCAGAAGCGATATTGCTGGGCAGTGATTTGAATTCTGTGTCTTTCTTTCATTTCGGGAATTTTGGAGTGCGGACTAGGGCGATTTTTGGGAGGTTTTCACCTTGATTAAAGATCTAAGTGACTTTTAATCACTTCTTTTTCATAAATATTAAATACCCATTGATTATTTCGCCTATTTCTCATGAATCTAAGTTAGAATTTGGGGATTTTTGGACTATGCTATTGGAGAGTGAAATTTGAGGATTTGAAGGGCGATTTGTGGTTGGAATTGGATGATTTTGGTATGGTTGGACTCATCATTGAATGGGTGTTCGGAATTTGTAAAGTTTGTCGGGTTACGAGCTGCGAGCCCGGGGTTGACTTTTTTATTTGAGTTAAAGACCGTAGCTTTATCTTTTGCAATCACTTCCTATGGCTCCTCAGGTTGATAAGCGTGGGAAGGCTTGTTAGCGGAGTGATTTGATTTGCTTGAGGTAAGTATTTTATCTAAACTTTGTTGAGGCACTAGTTTTTTAAATTATTTGTGATAGCTACGTGCTATGGGTGCGCATACGTGTGGGGTTTGAGCCCATGTGCAAGCACCGAGGTATTTATCCATGCTCGAGGTAGTGCTTAGGCTATGTTATGCCTAGAATTGATTGCTAAGATTTAAGCTATAATGTTTCTCATATTTGTAACATTGTTGTGAGCTATTTGGGCCATGTTTGAGATTACGAAAAGGCTAATTCCCTAAATAAACTTGGTAATTGCTATTTTTGTGGTGTAATTGCCGATTTGAGCTATGATGTCACATTTTGCACATGCCTACACTTTAGCATGTCATTTATACCAATCCAGGAGCATGAGATTTGTTATCCATTCATCACATACATGTATCCTTATTTATTTTCTCCTGTGTGACATGATTGGACTGGGTGTCCGTGACCACGCCAGGCGGATTATGTTGTTATGCCTGTGACCACGCCTAGATGGTATCATGTTGAATTGGCCGTGCTTGCGGGTGGATATGGATCAATCCCCCTAGGGTCACCCTCTCATGTTTCTCTCTTGATGGTGTACACGTGGATATTAAAGAAAACTTATCAGTGGTTTGGTATGGAATTGGAAAGGTTAAGGAAATCTAGCCAATGTTTGTTTGGATTTTGCATTTCATCTTTACTTACAATTTCGGCGATTATTTACCTGATTTAATTTCATATCATATATGCCAAACATTGACTGATCAGAGTACTTGAGAAATTGTACACATACACGCAGAGATGCTTCTTTATGTGCTTTATGACTTGATTTCGTTATTGTTCTGTATTTGGTAAGAAGGTGAAACTGTACAGGGGATAGCTAGCGTCATTTATAATTCATGCTTCTTTTACCTTGTTGAGGTTAGCTATGATACTTATTGAGTACATTGGGTCGGTTATACTCATACAACACTTTGCATTTCGTTTGCAGATCCAGGTACATATGGACGTGGTGATTGCTACTTTGGTGCTAATACCTGCTCGGAGACTTTGATGTAGTTGCTATGACGCATGCAGACCTTAATTATCCTTCCTTTTAGTTTCTTCAGTACTGTTCTACTATTCAGACAGGTTTACAAGCGTTTGTTTAATGTTGAGATGTTGTAGTGCTCATGTTCTCATTGACACCAGGTGTTGGAATCGGTGTAGTAGAGTTTTAGTTATTTTTATCAGATATTTATGAGATTTTCCATTATTGAGTTTATTAAACATGTTTCATTCAAATATTTAGCTCTTATATGACGGTCGGCTTACCTAGTAAGTGTGTTAGGAACCATCACGACGGGTTGGGATTTTGGGTCGTTATAAGTTCGTATCAGAGTGCTAGGTTACTAGGTTCACGAGTTATGAGCAAGTTTAGTAGAGTCTTGCAGATCAGTGCAGAGACGTCTGTACTTATCTTCGAAAGGCTATTAAACCGTTAGGAAACTTCACTTTCTTGTATTCTTGTCGTTCAGATTTGTTGATTTCGGAAACTAAACTTCTGTTGTTTTACAAGCTATTAGATTAGGGGGACGTCCACTAGTACCACCAGCTAGGGCTGTGAGAGGCTGGGGCCGCGGTAGAGGCCGAGGTGCGGCTCGTGCTTCAGTTGGAGCAGTACATGTGGAGCCACCAGTTGCTCTTGTAGAGGAGCAGGTACCAGATATTGGGGAGCCGGTTGGACCAGCTCAGGCACCAGTTGTGCCCATTGTGATTCCAGTCTTTCAGGAGGCTTTGGCCAATATTTTGACTGTATGCACGAGCCTTGCTCGGGCGGTTTTGGTTCCTGCTGCACCAACAACTTCTCAGGCCGGAGGAGGTGCTTGTCACAACCTGAAATTCAATCGGTCATGATGGCACCTAACCCAACCCTCTAGGTAAGACAAATAATACTAAAACACAATATAGTGATAATGTTAAGAGTCAAAAATGAAATAACTAAATTTTTATACAACTTTTCAAGGACTGATAGTACAAGTCATGAGCCATTAAGACTTAGATTTGCAAAATTGAAATGAAAAAAATACAACTTATGTTTGAAATGTACATGAACAGAATTCAAATCTAAAGCTTCCAAGGACAAGTGATAGCCATAAGTGGAACGGAAGTACATCTTCAATGCCAGCCCTCGCCATACATAGCAGCATCAACACCAAGATCTGCACGCAAGCTGCAGAAGTGTAGTATGACTACAACTGACCCCATGTACACAATGATTATCCTAACTAACCTCGGTGAGGTACAAGAAGCAAGAACTATAAATGATACTCACCAACGCCTGTACAATTCATAATTTTAACATGTATAGAACAATTATATGATCAAATCAGGAAAATCTCAGGTATAACTGCTTTGATGCTAAAAATTCTTTGTTTTAAAATGTTTTACTCAGTCAACAATCCAGCGTATAAAGAAGATATGCAACAGTCAAGAAAATTGCAAATAAGTGTGAAATGCAATAACCAAATAACAGTCTGTTGCACCACGCAACCCGATCCAATAACCATAAGCCAATAAGGCCTGTTGTGGTGTGCAACCCGATCCAGTAACAGTAACCAGCTCTATGGAGCTCAACTCAACCAAAAACCTATCAGTTTCTCACAATCCGTGTGTACACCATCAAGAGAGAAACATGAGAGGGCGACCCTGGGGGGATGGATCCTTATCCACATGCAAGGACGGCCGATTCAACATGCTACCAGCTTGGCATGGTCACAAGCTCAATATCATAATCCACTCGGCATGATCACAATCATATCAACACAATCCGCCCGGCATGGTCATAGGCATAACAATAAAATCCGCCGGGCATGGTCACGAGCATAACAACACAATCCACCCGGCGTGGTCACAGACATCCAGTCCAAATCATACCACACTGAAGCAAGTGTACAAGAACACATGTACATGATGAATAATTATCATATTTCATACTTCTGGACTGGTATGATAACATGCTAATGTGTAGGTATGTGCAAAGTGCGCTATCATAGCTCAAATCGGTAATTTTATCACAGAAATAGCAATTACCAAGTTCATTCAAGGAATTAGCCTCTTCTAATCTCTAACATGGCTCAAATAGTTCGCAACAATGAAAAAATATGAGAAACATTATATCTTAAAGCTTAACAGTCAACTCTAGGCATATCATGGCCTAAGCACTACCCCGAGCATGGATAAACACCCCGGTGCTCGCACATGGGCTCAACCTCACACATATGCGCACTCATAGCGCATAGCTATCATAAATAATTTAGGCAACTAGTGCTTCAACCGAATTTATATATGATACTTACCTCCAATAAGCCAAGACAAATACCGAGCAAGCCAAACGACACTCTAGAAATGCCATCTCGCGTGTATCAACCTCTGAACGGCCCGAAACTATCCAAAAGCAACTCAAAAATATCAAATGCCCAAGGAACAACCCCAAATGATAAAGGTTGACTCTTTACTCAAATACTCAAAGTCAACCAAAAAGTCAAACCCGAGCCCGCACCTCAAAACCCGACAAAACTCACAAATTCTGACAACCCATTCGAATACGAGTCAAACCATACTAATTTACTCAATTTCGACTCTAAATGGATGTTCAAAACTCAATAATTCACTTTTGGGAAGTTTAGATAAAAACCCCCAAATTCTCTTTCAAAATCACCAATTAATTACGAAAATCGAAGATGGAATCACGAAATATAATCAAAATTGAGTAGAAAATACTTGGCTCAATCCATGTGGTAAAAATCCTCTCCAAAATAGCCCAAATACGAGGTCCCCAACTCAAATATGAACAAACCCTCGAATTATATAACTTATGCCCAGCATTTTCGCATTTGCGAAATACTAGCCGCTTCTGCGGAGTCGCTTTTGTGACACCTCATCTGCTTTTACGAAAATCGCACAATGCCCGACCTCTCGCACCTGGGGTCCAAGTTCCGCTTCTGCGACAACGTAGGTGCGAGGCTTCCTCGCTTCTCCGGAAAACACAACCATGCAGCCTTTCCGCTCCTGCGCAAATGATCCCATTTCTGCGCGTACGTAGGTGCACTTCAGACATCCCATCATAGATGGTCTCCCTAGACTAGCCTTTTTTGTAGGTGCATCAATGACCTCGCTTTTGCGACAACCGCACCTGCGTAAAACCAACCGCAGGTGCACAACATCAGTACTAGCAGCTACCAACAACTATACATGAAGAGAAAATGGTCTGAAACTCACCCGAGCCTTTCGGGACCCCGTCCGAACATAACCACATGTTCCAAAATATAACACAGACCTACTCAAGGACTCAAATCACATATAAAATCATTGAAACGACGAATTGCGGCTCAAATCAAACTTGATGAACTTTTGAACTTTCAACTTTCAAAACTCGTGCCGAACCATATCAAAATGGAATATCCTCAAATTTTGCAAACAAGTCCCAAAGAACATAATGAAGCTATTTCAATCCCTGGAAGCACAATGGAAACCCGATATTATCAAAGTTAACTCTCGGTCAAACTGATGAATATCCCAAACCTCCAAATTTCTAACTTTTGCCAAACGCCGAAACCTTCTAAAAACATCCAAATGCAAATACGGGCATAGCCCAAGTACAAAATCATTATCCAGACCTAAAAGAATCATCAAAATGCCGATCCAAAGTCAAATACACAAAAGTCAAACTTGATCAAAACCTTCCAACTTAAAGCTTCAAACATGAAACTCATTCTTCCAAACTAATTTCGAATCACCTGAAAGCAAAAACCGACGATTCACACAAGTCATATTATATCGTATGGAGCTACCCATGACATCAATTAGCTGAATGGAATGTAAATGCTCAAAATGACCAATTGGGTCGTTACACTCAAACTCCCGCTATTCGTACTCCAGAGCAGGTAACTCAGGGACTCCAGACACCAGGGGTACTAACAGCCCAACCAGTTGCAATTGCTCGGACCCATGTTGGCCCACCTATGAGTGATGAGGAACAGAAGAAGCTAGAACGGTTTGGGATGCTCAAGCCTCCAGAGTTCAGCGGGGCCGAGTTAGAGGATGCTTAGTATTTTATAGATAGGTGCCAGCAGATTCTTCGCGCAGCAGGTATTTTGGAGACTAGTGAAGTTTTATTTACTACTTTTCAGCAAACATGGGCAGCCTACAAATTGTGGGAGGCCTATGAGTTAAGCGGGCTAGTCGATGTTGCACCCCTTACGTGGTATGAGTTCTCAGTTCTCTTTTTAGAGAAGTTTGTTCCACAGACTCAAGAGAGGAGCTGCATAGGCAGATTGAGCAGCTACGCTAGGAGGGTATGTCACTGACCCAGTATGAGATGAGATTTTCAGAGTTGGCTTGTCATGCAGTATGGTTGGGTCCCACTGAGAGGGAGAGGATTAGGAGGTTCATCAATGGCCTAAACTATGGATTGCGTTTCACTATGACTCGGGAGATTGCTACTGGTACGAGGTTTGACAAGGTGGTTGATATTGCTAGACGTTTAGAGCTAGTTCATAGTCAGGAGCAAAAGGAAATGGAGGCCAAGAGACCTCGTAGTTCAGCTTGTTTCAGTAGTGCCTCATCTAAAGGCAGTCCCATCACAGCAAGGGTAATCTATATAGGCCCGCTCAGATGGATCGTCCAGTTCATCATAGTGCATCAGATGGCCATGGTTCATACAGTGCTCATTCGGATCAGTCATCATTCAGTGCGTTACCAACACAGAGTTTTTGCTATACTTTATCTTCCCAAGTTTCCATAGGTAGTTCTTCAGGTTATTAGGGTCAGCAGCCTGTCAAGAGGGGTTGCAACGAGTGCATAGACTTGAGTCATCTCAAGAGAGATTGCCCTAGATTATTGAGTAGGGTTCCATAGCAGAGATCTCAGCACCATCAGCTACACCATTCTCACAAACAGCTCGGGTGGGTCCCAATCAATTCGAGGCCGCCCTAGAGGGGGAGGTGGTGGTCCGGCATGTTGCTACGCATTTCAGACCAGAGATAGTTGCCTCCGATGCCATGATCACAAGTAATGTTTTAGTGTGCCATAGAGATGCTTCCATATTATTTGACCTTGGTTGCACTTATTCATATGTATCATCATACTATGCTCATTATTTGGATATGCCACGCGATTCTTTAGTTATACCTGTTCATGTATCTACGCTGGTGGGTGATTCTATTATTGTGGACCGTATAAATTGATCGTGTGTGGTGACTATTAGGCGATTGGAGATGAGATTTGATCTTTTATTGTTAATATGGTTGATTTTGATGTGATTTTAAGCATGGATTGGTTGTCACCATGTCACACTATTGTGGATTTTCACGCTAAGACCGTGATGTTGGCGATGCATTGCCTAGGGTTGAGTGGAGAGGTTCTCTGACTATGTTGCTAGTAGAGTGATTTTATATTTGAAGGCCTAGCGGATGGTTGGGAAGGGATGTTTGGCATATTTGGCCTTTGTCAGGGATGTTGGAGCTGATACTCCTACTATTGAGTTCGTTTCGGTAGTGAGAGACTTTCCAGATGTGTTTCCTGCAGACTTACCGGGCATGCTACCCAACAGGGATATTGATTTTGGTATTGACTTGGTGCCGGGCACTCAGCCCATCTCTATTCCTCCGTATTGTATGGAACCGGCAGAGTAAAAGGATTTGAAAGAACAGCATCAGGAGATACTTGATAAGGGATTCGTTTGGCCTAGTGTGTCCTCTTGCGGTGCACCAGTTCTGTCACGACCCAATTTCCCCTATAGGCTGTGATGGCGTCCAACGTCGTCGCTAGGCAAGCCAACAGTGAACTAAGCATGTACTTGTTCCTTTGTAATAATTTAAAAGAAGTTGATTTTTTTTATTAAGTAAATGAATGGTGAGAAATTATAGTAAGATAAAGCATAAACTAAAGAGAGAGTAAATACAGTGAAATAAATACTCGAAACAATAAAGTGTCTAATAAAACTATTGAACTCATTTCACACGAGAAGAATATCTGATCTCAGTTATGTTTAAAAGTAGATCATAATAGACGAAATTTCATGCAATTAAGAATATTCAACTCACACCTGCAAAGAGTCCACCACATCAGGAGAAAATGGTGAAGCTCCTGAAACCATATAATGGATTCTTCCCCCTAGCCTTGTTTTTATTTTGCTGAATACCAATCTATCCCAGATTGGGGATGGATTCTTGCCTGAAACGTAAATATGAATCTTATATCACAGCTAAGTGAGGTTTCTTCCTTCTCTTCATATATCAATCCTATTAGAAACGGAAAAGGCCTAAAAATGCCAGTCAACTTTTAGAAATGGTCTATCCATGCCATCCGTTAAAATATGCTCATTTCATGCCACTGCCGTTAAAGAAATGGCCCATCCATGCCATTATTGACTAACGGCAGTGGCATGGATAGGCCAAATAAAAATTGAGCTGTTAGTCAATAATGGCATGGATAGGCCATTTCTTTAACGGCAGTGGCATGGAAATAACAATTTTTTAACGGATGGCATGGATAAGCCATTTCTGAAAGTTGAGTGACATTTTTAGGCCTTTCCCGATTAGAAAGGGAAGGATGCTCAAACTATAGATCTGTTTGGAAGGTCAATACTATTGGAAATGCACCAATGGACAATCCATCTATAAAGCATTCAAAACTAAGAAGCACCCTAACAAGAAAGCATAGATCCATTTCCAGTAGGACCTACCTAGTAAAATAAAAGAAAAAAAAAGAAAAAGAAAAAATGTAATTGGCCTGAGGAAAGAGTGGCAATGATTGCAAAAGCCAAATCTGATTCTGAAAAAGGCAAATTTGATTTTGTAAGACCAAATTTGATTAGTCGTTTGGACAGTGAGGCTTGCTATAAATAGAAGCATATGTTCTTCATTTTAAGTGCACCAAAAATCATAGACTGGGCAACAAAGTGTAGAAAGAGTAATTTCCAGATTGTAGTATATAAGATAAATAAAGAGTGGGAGCAATACCAAGCGTGGTGTTTAAAATAAAGAGAATTATTTATTTTAAAGTTGTAGCAGTCTCTTAATACTACCAAGTTGTAATATTTTAGTAGTATTATATTGTTCCGCTCGGGTATTGTATTTTACCCCGTTAAAAGATTCGGTATCGGTATTACTCTCTTGTGTTATTATTATTTATCTTGGATATTATTCCTAGGTGAGATATTATTTTCCCGACATGTAATATCAGAGTCATCACGAGTAATGGTCTGTTGTCTTTCCAGTTCCTCGTCTCATAAAAGATAATTATGAAAAATAGTGCCTACATATGAAAGCCATTCTTGGCTCCCAGAATGTATGGAAAATTCTATCCACATTTTTTCTTCATTGCAAATTTGCAATTTGCATATAACTGAATTTACTTTATACGAGTCATAATTTCTTTGTTGTCGATAACTATGTATCTATATAAGGTCGTAAGTATGAAGCATAATTGAAGTTACCACTTGTGGATAGTTGTGATATTTTCTTGTTAGAAAAAGATGATATTATATGATCATCAAAGCAAAACAGATTTTCATCTGCTATAATCAATATTTCATCTGAAAATGGAAAAGTAGGTAAGGTACTTTAGTTGTTTTGGCATGAAATCCAAATAAAGTGAAGTAATAGTAAAAAATAATATAATCACACCTACAAGTGTTTACGTTGGGTCTACTAACAGATTTAATGATATTTGGTTTTGTATACGGTCAAAATCATATGCCCCGATGAAGAAGCTTGAGGTTCCGCCCTAGGCCCGAGTCCGGGAGTGATCAAGTTCGAAACCGGTGGACCAGGTTCGAGCTCGAAACAGAATGTAATGCCCGGAGGCAGGAGTACCGAGGCCAAGTGTGCTCGACCTCGAAATAGTACTGTTATGGATTTGTACCAGAGCGACTAGATTCATGCCACGTCCCTCAGATCATGGCGCAAATTTCGGAATAAGATCGTACAATTCCGTACTAGACGGTTAGACAACTGCAACAAGAATATTCCCTACTGTAAATAGAAATATTCCTTATTTAGGGTCCTCTATTATAAAAAGGGAACCCCAATCATTTGTAACATCATCTTTTTACTGAGAAAAGAATATACTCTCTCCCTTTTCGCCTACTGTTCATCAGCATTGTCCTTGAGCTCTTTTGTTCTTACTTGCTTTATACTTGTTCTTACTGTACCAAGCCTACCTCGAGGTCCCTGTGCTCGAGGTCACTGTTGTTGAACAACATTGATTTGATTCACCTTTCTCTTTCATTTTAACTTCATATTTCTTGATTAATAATCTGTATTGAATTAGATCACGTATCTTTAAAATCACAAATCAAATTTAATTGTTACTCGTATTTTTCGAGGTAAACAGTTTGGCGCCCACCATGGGGCTAAAGATAATAGTGATTATTTCTTTATCGATTCTTATTACACACGTTATTTTTACACTTTTTCTTGTCAAGAATCTTTGATTTTGAGGCTGAAGCATGCCTAGCTCACAAAACGCACCCGTTCATGACAACGAAGGTCTTGGTAGAACAACAATGTAGGGGTCGGTGTGCCACCGGCAAACCCTGGGGAAGTGCCAAACATGGAACCGGTTGATATTGGTTCTCATATTGCTATAAACACCAACCTAGGCACGGGCCCCGAAGGGAGTGTACGCAGGGATGCTCGACCGGGGGACCAAGGAACTCTAGGAGCAGGAGAGGGAGGAGTTAGCCTCCAAGTGATATTTGAGATGTTGCAGGCTCAGCAAATCGCCATCGCTCAACTTCAAAGTCAGAATAAGACCCCGGGTGTAGCTGAACATGAAAACGATCGACGTGCCGAGCCAACGCCGGAAGGACCGAATGGAGACAGCTCGGGGACTGACCCCACCATTATAAAAATGCTCGAAGAACTCACTAAGAGGGTCGAGTCCTGAGAAAAGAAAATTGATGATAACGACAAGAAGGTGGAGACTTATAACTCCCGTGTAGACCAGATACCGGGGGAACCTCCAGTCTTGAAAGGTCTAGATGCCAAAAAGTTCATACAAAAACCATTCCCTCAGAGCGCAGCCCCGATGCCCATTCCTAAGAAATTCCGCATGCCCGATACACCCAAATATGACGGAACAACCGACCCTAACGAACATATTACTTCATATACTTGTGGGATCAAAGGAAATGACTTGAATGATGATGAAATCGAGTTAGTGTTGTTGAAAAGTTTTGGGGAAACACTATCAAAAGGAGCTATGATTTGGTATCACAATTTAGCTACTAACTCAATTGATTCATTTGCTATATTAGCGGACGCTTTCGTTAAAGCTCACACCGGAGCCACAAAGGTGGCCACGAGAAAATCAGATGTCTTCAAAATAAAACAAAGGAGCAACAAGATGTTAAGGGAGTTCGTGTCCAGGTTTCAGATGGAAAGAATAGAACTACCACCGGTATCCAACGACTGGGCGGTACAGGCCTTAATGCAGGGTTTGAACGAACGAAGCTCAATTGCTTCTCGACAACTAAAGCAGAACTAGATCGAGTATCCCGATGTGACATGGTTAGATGTGCACAACCGTTATCACTCAAAAATCAGGGTTGAGGACGACCAATTAGGAGCCTCCTCGGGCTCAGTTCATCATAATAGGTTCGTGGCCAAGCCCCCGAGGGACACGAATAGAGATTCGAGATCAAACAGGGAAAGGTATCAGCCATATGCCGACCGAAGGAATAGCGGCCCAAGCCGTAACATTCCTCGGAGCAATCGGAGAAACGATCGAGGGCAAAGTTCTCGGGGACTCATGAGTAAGAGAGGGTTCGATAAACATTCTGACCACACGGAGGCTCCCCGATTATTAGATTACAACTTTAGCGTGGATGCATCAGGGATCGTGTCGGCTATTGGAAAAATCAAAGACACCAAGTGGCCGAGGCCCATACAAACTGATCCTTCTCAAAGAAACCCGAACTTGATGTGCAAGTATCATGGCACCCACAGTCAAAGAACAGAAAATTGCCAGAAGCTAAGGGAAGAGGTGGCTCGATTGTTCAACGAGGGCCACCTTCGAGAATTTCTATGTGATCATGCCAAGAACCACTTCAGGGAGAGAGATGCAAGGAAACACGAGCAAGAAGAACCACAACATGTAATCCACATGATCATTGGAGGAGTCGACGTCCCCAAACATCCTATACTCAAGCGCACCAAAGTATCGATCACAAGAGAAAAGCGGACTCGGAGCTATGTGCCCGAGGATGTCCTATTATTCTGTGACGAGGAAGCAGAAAACATATCCCAACCTCACAACGACGCCCTGGTAATCTCTATTCTTTTAAATAAAATTCAAGTTAAACGTATTTTAGCGGATCCAGGTAGCTCGACAAACATAATCAGATCGAGGGTCGTGGAACAACTCGAACTTCAAGATCAGATTGTACCCGCATCCCGGGTGCTGAAATGGCTTTAACATGGCAAGCGAAACAACAAAGGGAGAGATTATCTTGCCAGTAAAAGTAGCCGGGACCATACAAGACACCAGGTTTCATGTCATCGAAGGTGACATGAGGTATAACACACTCCTCGAGAGACCATAGATACACAACATGATGGCAGTGCCTTCGACTCTCCACCAGATGATGAAATTCTCGACAGAGGAAGGACTTAAAACAGTCCACGGGGAGCAGCATGCTGCAAAAGAGATGTTTACAATCGAGGAAGTGGTGCCGATACCAGAACCTTTGGCCTCGGAGAAATCGAGCTCTAAAGGCAAGCAGGCGGCTGAGTAGCAATCACCGCTCCCAGCCTCGACAGAATCGGAACAACAGGTAATCGAAGGCGAAGAAAAGGACCCCCTTACTCCTCGAACCTTCATCATTCCCGAGGAGTCCAATGCTACCAAGTCAACCATCCCGGAGAGAGGTACACCTGGGAACGGGGTTAATCCCCGAACTTAGGAAAAAACTCATTTAGTTTCTTATTGATAATATGGATTGCTTTTGCTTGGTCCCATTTAGACATAACAAGGATTCCACCGGAAGCCGCCACGCATCGGTTGAGCACCGATCCCAGTTTCAAACCGATGAAGCAAACAAGGAGGCATCTGTCCGAGAAGCCACGTACGAACATCCAGTTGGCAGGATGTCCAAAGGATAAACAGGTAAGGCAATGAAAGCCTATATTGATGATATGACTGGTTAAGTCCCCGGGCGCAGAGGACCATTTTTTATTCATTTATAGGAAACATTCAAGGTTTCAAGGCAATGCGACACGAAGCTTAACCTAGGGAAATGCGCCTTCGAAGTTGGCTCAGATAAATTCCTCAGCTTCCTGATGTCAAATCGAGGTATCGAAATCATCCCCGACAAGATCAAGGCTTTCGAAGATATCACGATCGTGGAAAACAGCAAGTCCCCGGAGTTATTGGTAGAGGATCTTACAAACTCGGCATGATGGAAGCTCTCGAAGGCTTTAGGTTTCAAAGCATACGTTGCACTCTTTTTCCCTTAGCTCGAGTTTTGTCCCAAATGGGTTTTACCAGCAAAGTTTTTAACGAGGCAACAATCATGTGCTACCTAAGGAGAACTCGACAGTATCCAAGGCTTCTTTTCAATAAACCTCGAATATTGGGGGGCATCACCCTCGAAGATTGTATTTTCAAGGAAAACACTTCACACCTAGGATGGCTTCGATAGGAAAATGTTGTAAGGGGTCAAACGGTCAGATGAACCGTGTACGTATAGAATAGTCGAGCCTCGATGGCAGTACATGTACGCATGTATAGAATTACTTGAAGAAGCATTCAGTTTATATCAAAAACACTTTGCGTCTCAAAGAAGTCTACTATTGTATGAGCTCTACACTTATGACCCTACGGGAAACGGCTCGAGAGCCAAAGCATAAAAGCACCCCCGAATACTCGGGGACTGTCATCAACAACCAATATACCCGAGCCACCAAGAACTCGGACTCATAAAATCTCAAAGAGGCATCCCCTCGAAACAAAGGCCAAGGCCAATATACTCGGGAACTAACTTTCCGAACAAATTCATAAAGTTATCGGGTAACGAGTCCAAGCGACATTCCTAAAGGCTACGACCATATTAAAGACTACGGTCAAATAAAAAGGTTACGGCCTAGGCAATGCGGCGCGGAGACGTCCGACTTCCGCTATTAATAAAAGGCCTTCAAACACTTTGTAAAAACCGGTTAAATCAGGCTACCCTCGGCAAAAGCAAAATATAACGGGCTTCGATAAATCCAGCCCTCGAATAATTTAAAAGCTTCGATAATGTAAGCTCTCGATAAAACCTCAAGAGGTGTTCTATTATCAGTACACAAACAAGGTCCCGACACGTCGAACCTTCAAAAAACCCAACGGGTATAAAAACACATGCTAGGCACAACTAAATTTTACTAAGTCTTTTAGCTAAAATGAGGAAAAAATTATATAGCCATTCTAGAGGCCGAATCAGCCCAACTTAAAGATCCTAAGGGCCAACTTAAAGAGCCTAAGGGTCGATATATAAGAGCCCAAGGGCCAACTTCAAAAGGCTTAAGGGCCAAGAACTTATAGCTCGAGACTCTGCTCTCATTTCGATCCGGACTCAAGAGTCACGATACCCCGAGCTTACATCGGATCGATCTAAACTTAACTCGAAGATTATTGTATTTATCGATAAAGATCTAAGGGTTTATTATATTCCGAACCCAAACCAATTCTTGGACCAATCATTCAAACGAAGACAAAATGAAATCCAGCACAAGCCAAAAATCGGATAAAAAATTCCTCTTGTATTTCCACAGGATGATTACAAGGAATATTAACACAAAGGATACTTAATCAAAATAAGCAAACCTAAAACTATTTCGGGGTCACATCTTCAGGGGCCACATCTTCGAGAGCCTCCCGAAGCTGCTCCACCAGTTCGCCTTTTCATTGAAACTATAAAATAAAATTGTCAGAAGATTGAGAAAGTTGTCCCATGACAAAACTTAGGAGGGAATATTACCTCCTCGGTAAGCACGATTTGTTGCTGACAAGCCTTTGCCAACTCGGCTCGAAAATCGTTGATCTCCTCCTCCTTCTTGGCATAGAGGGTTTTAAGATTGTCCATCTCTTCTGAGATCTTCTTAAGCTCAGCCTCACATCGAGTAAGATCAGCTCGAGACTTGGAAAATGCCCTTTTATGGAGCACCACAGCCTTCATAAAAAAGGGAAAAAGTTAGAGCATTCAAAAGCAAAGTACAGGCGTAACTCTAAGGGACAGAAAACTCACTTGTTTGAAGAGTCAGCGAGCCTCGTCAAAAATAAAAGAGGCATCCGGGTCGTGGCCATCTTCAATCCCTGCGAGGCATTCTCGGAGGATGTCATGCCCTTCGTGGCTCGCCCCCACTTCAGAAGATTTTATATTTTGAGCATCTCGAAATTGCCCCTCAGAGAACTCGGGACCAAGCGGTGAGTCATCCAAATTGATTACCTCAAGTGACCCGCTCGGGGCATTCTCTCTCATTCGGAGGGGGTATGGATCGGGCCTCTCAGCTTCGCCCCCCAAATAGCCTCCTAAGCGAGGTGCCTTCTTACTGCCAGATGGCTCGGGGACTTTGTTTGAACTCCCCTCAGAGATCTCTTCGACTCTGGAGTGAACCACATCAACTGTCACCGGCTCGACGGACTTCGAAGCACCGATGTTTCCTCTTTTACGGGCTACTAGAAGGTAGTCGTCATCTTCTTCTTCTTCCAGATCCCGAAGGCGTTGGGCCGTTTTTGGAGATAAGGACACTGTATCGACCTTGGACCTTCGAGCAACACTTTTCTTGGTCTTCAAGGAATTTGCAGGTGGCTCCCTTTTCCTTTTCGTTTCTTTAGAAGGTTTCAGGGTCTCCTCCTCACCGCCCGGGGCCGGCCGCATAGCAACAACATCTCCAAGACCTGCACAAAATTGAAGTAAGTATTCCACTAAGAAAGTACAAGTAAACAAACGGAAGAACTCACCATGATTTTTGGCCTCCCATCAGCCTTTTGCTAAATCTCGCCAGCAACGCTCCGAATAAGAGGAAGTGGAAGCTAGTTTTTGGACCCAGCCTTCGAGGTCCGGGACCCCGCCAGGAAACTAAGCAGTAGCTACTCCATCAGAAAGGAGTTAAACCGAGGGGAAAGATAAAACCAAGAAAAGGAAAAGGAAGCGGGGTATAAACCTATTATGTACTTACGTTTCATGTTCCACTCCTCGAGGAACGACATCCATTCAGCAGGAATTAGGTCGGAGGTCTTGACTCGGACAAACTAGCTCATCCACCCTCGGTCTTTATCCTCATCGATACTAGAAAAGAGAGATTTCAAGGATCGACGTTGCAGTTTTATCAAGACACCGCGATAAAGTCGAGGACTGTATAGTCTGATCAGATGGTTGAGGGCGAAAGGCATCCCCTCGACCTGACTCGAAAAGAACCTGATCAAATGAACAATTCGCCAGAACGAAGGATAGATTTGGCCAAGCGTCACTCGATACCATTGGCAAAAGTCGAGAATAACTAGATCTATGGGACCCCGAGTCAGGATTCCAGGGCCCAGCGTGAATGGGTAGGTATACACGCTTAGGTACCCCGCTTTATATGTAGTGATATCCTCCTCGGGTGAAGGGATCACTATTTCTTTGTTATTCCACTTGCAATCCTCCTTAACTTGTGCAAGCTCGTCCTTGGTTATCAAGCTGACATATCGATACATGGGCTCGCATCGGCCTGGTGTCGATACGGGTTTCTCGATCTTGAAATCGGATGTTATTTCGCATGGCGGAGGAATGCACTCCTCAATACAAGGGGCATTACCGGTTTGCTCTTGGTCGATCGAGAAGATGAAGAAGCCTTTTCTTTCTGGGGAACCGATTTAGAGGTCTTAGCCATTATAATGCGAAAATTCAAAATGGAGAGTGTTGATGGTGGAATAAGGACTGATAGAAGAGAAGAAAGAATTCGGAGAAACTGAAAGAGCTAACGAGACTTTGAGAACAATATGAGAATAAAGTTTGCAAGATTGTGAAGTTTACCTATTTATAGAGGTCATTCAAGCGTACTAAGGAAGCCAAAAAGCCGACCGTCAGTCGCCCCCAATCAATGACTTTGGAAACCGCACTAAAAGCAACCTTTTCAGTCACTTCAACCGTTGACATCACGAGAATTGCATCAGAATCGAGGCGTCGAAGATCAGTTTATTTTTTATCAGTCTATTTCGAGTTCGAGCAAAGTGTTCACTCGATTACTAAGCCCAAGGGCTACCCGAGTTTGAGAGATTTTTCACTCGGGGACTACAAAAAAGCCTAAGGGCTAACTTTATCTCAAGATCCGAGTAAGTACTTGCTTGACTACTAAGCCCAAGGGCCACCCGAGTTCGAAGGAAGTCCTCACTCAATGATCGTCTACGGAGCCTAAGGGCTAACTTTATTTCATATTCGAGACCTTGCTCTCACTTAACTCGGACTCAGGAATCCCGATGTTCCGAGTTCGCATCGAATCAATTTAAGCTCAGCTCAAGGATTAACAAGAGCCTTAAGGATACTATATCGGTTGATTAAAAACCTAAGGGTTTATTATGTCCTGAGTCCGGTGTTCGGGCCAATCACCAAAGTTATGCAATCAAATTTCTTCAGATAAAGATGGAATGAAATTCAACACGAGCCAAAAACGAGACAAAGAGATCCTTTTATATTTACAAGAGACGGTTACAAAACTACAACATCCACGAAGGGTATTCACACAGGAACAAAAAAGCAAGAAAAAAAGCCAAGAACCTAATCTACTTTTAAGGCCGCGTCCTCGAGAGTGTCATCTTCGGGAACCTTCTCCCCGAGGATCCCATTTTGATATTTGAAAATGTCTGTACGCCCGAAGAGATTTAGGGCAGAAAACCCTCGATGAATGAAACTATATTTCCAGCAACGAGGATCAAGCGTTCGTTGAAATTTTGAGCCATAATCCGTTAAAAAAAAGAGCAACAAAAGAAAAAGACCAGAAGGGAAGACCCGAAGATATAGCTTCACCTTCTATCACAAGAAAAATCAAAAGGGTTGCAAGATACACGAACAACGATCCAAGAATGTTCATCCTTGTGACATTGTTCCGGGGTGGGATGCAAAAGTTAGTAGACGATGGTGACACCTCATTCCATGAAGAGCAAAAGGAATGAAGTGCTACAACAGGTTGAAGTTAAGAGAGATGAGCAGCAGTGTAAAGTTCGCATATTTTCTGATGCGAGAAGGATTCGGCGCCCTTCTCACGTCGTTTCGAATCGAAGCTTTGAAAAAGGGAACCTTGGCATAACTGGTAAAGTTGCTGCCATATGAACTTGTGTTCGCAGGTTCGAACCATGAAAATGGACGATTAAAAGAAGGAAGCAAAGAAGGAAAAAGATCAAAAGGAGATAAAGATGAAAAAAGCACAGTTCTTTGTCCAATAGAATAACCTCCTATTTATAGAAAGGTGGCGACAAATTGACGGCGCAAGTGGACGACCAACACTGACATGCATTAGATGTTTTGGGGAAGAGCGCCGACAAGACATTTCTGGTCATTTCAAGCCTATGTCATGGGCGTGACATCATTATGGGAAGCTCGGGGTAGTCGAGGTGCAAATCTTTTCTTATCATCTTATTCTAAGAAACGCGGGGACTATCTGTTACGGTCAAAATCATATGCCCCCAATGAAGAAGATCGAGGCTCCGCCCTAGGCTCGAGTCCGGGAGTGGTCAAGTTCGAAACCGGTGGACCATGTTCGAGCTCGAAGACAGAATTTAATGCCCGGAGGCAGGAGTTCGAGGAATACCGAGGCCAAGCGTGCTCGACCTCAAAATAGTACCGTTATGGATTTGCACCGGAGCGAGCTAGATTCATGGCACGTCCTTGAGATCATGGCGCAAATTTCGGAATAAGATTGTACAATTCCGTACTAGGCGGTTAGACAGCTGTAACAAGAATATTCCCTACTGTAAATAGAAATATTCCTTATTTAGGGTTCCTCTATTATAAAAAGGGAACCACAATCATTTGTAACATCATCTTTTTACTGAGAAAAGAATATACTCTCTCCCTTTTTGCCTACTGTTCATCAGCATTGTCCTTTATCTCTTTTGTTCTTACTTTGCTTTTATACTTGTTCTTACTGTACCAAGCCTAGCTCGAGGTCATTGTTGTTGAACAACATTGGTTTGATTCACCTTTCTCTTTCATTTTTACTTCATATTTCTTAATTATTAATCGGTGTTGAATTAAATCGTGTATCTTTAAATCACAAATCAAATTTAATTGTTACTTGTATTTTTCTAGGTAAACAGGTTTGCTGAAAGCTACGGCAATTTGGTTGAAATATAAATGTCAAGAGACGTAACGTAGTGATTTACGTACCCAAAAGCTTCTATACATTGAATCTAGGGATTTTTACAGGACCACGTGTGGGATTAAAAAATAATTACCTGCATGTACCCAGTTACAGACTTCGACCAATAAAAAGTTACACAGCATGTTATATATCTTTGACAATGAGAGAGCCAGAATTTTCGTAAAGGGAAATCAAAATATAGAGAAGTAAACTCATGAACAAGTCAAGGAATGTCATTTTAATATATATATATATATATATATATATATATATATATATATATATATATATATATATATATATATATATATATATACTAGTCTCTATACTCGTGCGTTGCACGAATATCTTGTGTCAAATATTACAGACACATACCATAAGTAATTGCTAAAGTTAGATAATGAGTTGCTTAAAATAAAAGTTTTATATATGTAATGCAAACCAAATCATAATGACGTTGTGATAACCAAATAACAAAATGGAAATAAATAGTTTAAAATTNTTAGTTTTAGAATATTATGCAATTGAAAGTTTATTATTTTTGTAAGCGTTTCATAATATTTGACATAAGATATTCGTGCATCGCACGAACGTAGTCTATCTATCTATCTATCTATTTATCTATCTATCTATATTTATATCTATATCTATCCATATTATTATAAAAGCACGAATACAATATTGGTTTACAAAAACAACCTTATAATATTAAATATAATAACTCATAGTAAAGGTCATAATTGAAATTCTAGACGCCGTTAACAATGTAATTCTATTAGTTTTAGGACATACTTGGCACTGGAATCCTAGATGTTAGCCATATAATTCTTTTACTTTTAGGATCCTATTACTAATTCTAAAACTCTCAAAACTTTTTGCTAAATCAATTTACTAATAAATATGTCTGGTTTTAGAATACAGTAAAAAAAAAAAAGGTTTGTGAATCTATATTATTTGGTTATATTGGCGGTTTATAGGTGAAGGACATATAGACTTACGGTGAGTAGTAAATTATTCAAATATCAGTTATCTAATGTAGAAAGAGTAGTTATTTTTGTCCAAAGAGAGTTAGGATTTATCCTCTTAGTTATGCATGTTGGCGGTGAGTTGTCATTGTCCAAAAAGAATTACTTCTAAAGAATCGTCTAAACATTAATTTTAACTCGGAACAACAATTGAAATAAAGTCGCTGAAAAATTTCAATGTAAGATTGCCAACTTATCTATTACACATTATTTTTTTTACTCGAAGCAACCATAGCTGTAATATTTAAGGTAAAGTCGCCAACATATCTACGTAATTTTAACCTTGTTGTCCAACCATTATTATTTTTCAAATTAATTTCTCGCACAACAAATAAAATAATAAATGAATATAATGTGACATTCATCTATATATTCTTTTTGAAGAATTAAAAAAAAAGAAAATAGTATTCTCTTAATTAAGAGTGCTGTTTTTCACTTTTAGTTTTTTAGAAAAAAAATAACAATTATTTTCTTAACTTAGAGGTTTTCCGGAGAGAATTATTAAAGCTTACGTGAGATTTGTACTGTGTGAACTTTTTTTTGATTTTTTTAATACTATATTTTTAGGTTTCAAAATATATAATATGTTATTCTTTTATCTGTTTATTTTTATGTTATTTGCTAAAAAAAACTAAACAAAAATGAATATCTCTCCCTGATTAAGAAATTTTATAGGACAAGGTCGTTACGTATTTTTAAAAATTTTCTGTTCATTTTATTTGGATTATCCATAAACTTTATATATACTTTTCCTCTTTATTTTATGTAAATGATTATGGTCAAAAAGTTCTAATCAACTTAATAATTCTACGCCCAAGCTCACATGAGATTTGTACCGAGGCGAATTTAATCATCCTGTTATTCTAATCATAATATCATATTTATAATTTGTAGAATAATGTTCTATGGAATTTCTAAATTTCAAGTATGTGCTTTTGACTCACTCTCTAAATTCTATAACATATTTTAGATTATGGAAAAAGTAATACTACAGTCTACATATAAACCCAATTTGATTCACCTTAAAAGTTTTGATTTTCATACCAAAATAATACCAACAAGGGATGAAAAATGAAGAGCCAAATAGTTGAAGATCTTCGCTGGTCTATTGATACTTCAAATAATATGGACAATGTTTGTCCAACTCAAACAGATTTTGTGTACGAAATGTTATTATATGACTTCTATATACTTGAATTAAAATATACTATCGCATAAAAAAGATATTAAAACTATTGTTTCTTAGGGATCGTTTGGTTGGAAAATAAGTTATCCCAAGATTAAGGGGTTGTTTGGCAATAAAAAAAATTCACTTTTTTCTAAAAAACTTTCACTTTTTTCGAAATTAGTATTGGACCATAACAATTTCAAATTTCACTTGAAGATGAATTTATTTTTTTCGAAAATTTAAAAAATTCGAAAAAGCTATTTTCCAAAATTCACTTCAAATCACTCACAAAATTCAAAAACATATCACAAAATTTATTTTCAAACACAACTCTAATTTTCAAATACTATTTTCACTCGAATTCTTTTTCACTTTTTTCCTCAATTTCAGAATTCTTATGTCCAAATGCCCACTAATTAATAAAACTTTGAATCCCGAAATAATTAGTTTTACCGTGATTATATCCCAACCAAACATGGAATAAAGTACTCATCTCAAATTTAATCTGGGGATTAATTATTCCTTATCCGTCGTACCAAATGAGCCCCCAGTATCTTTACAATTTTAATTGCATAATTTTAATTGTGTCAAAACTTTATCAATGAATTAGTTTTACTTATATAATATATTCTTTCTTTTATTTTAGGAAACATGTTATTAATCTCATATATATTTAATAACAATTTAGAATATCTATGCAATTGCAAGTTTATTACTGTCAATATGCATTTCGCATAATTTGACACATATCTACATGCAATTATATTAATAATAATAATTATTATTATTATAAAAATATAAATCTTCAAGGCGAAATATTAATTATTGGCTGAATATCTATGTGCAATTATTAATCAGACTGAATATCTGCGTGCAATTTATATTAACGTGCAACGCACGTTTATAGAGACTAGTATATTATAAAACACGAATATCTCACGCAAAATATTGAACGATAAAAATATCCCTAAAATATTAATCGTCTTTTATACCCTTAAATAACTAAAACATTTGTTTTATGAAGTAAGCTAAAGGTGGATGTAACTGTAATATTCAAAATATTATCAATTTCGATTTGATGTACAAGTTTAGTTCCAATTGCGATACAGTGCCGATCAAAAACTCCTACAAAGTTGGTTCAGTTCAAACTGTGATAGGAGTCAAATATCACTCTAAAGTTGCAAAATAGCTGGCCTGCCGACACGTCGGAGATATCTAATACTCTTTAGATTTTAGTTTGTATAGGATTTACATTTAATGCATGAATTCATGTACAAAAAGAATAAGCCAAATTTTTCTATAAAAGAAGCTATTATTTCACATTATTTATCATAAATTTTTAGGGAAATATTAGACATAAGTTGTGGTATTGCAGTAGAAAGAAGGTTATAAAGCTCGGAAAAGTTTTCAAAAGGTATGATTAGTATTTAGTAACAATAACAATTTTATCATTATACGACATATTTTTATAATTGTAATAAAATCTCTTTGTCCACACTAACATGTTATGCATATGAATTGACGAGTTTTTCGGTCTCTTTGGACTTTGGTTGATATGGATTATTAGAAATTCCTTCTTTATATTTTGTTTTGCTATTAACTAGATATTTGATCAGGTTATAGGTTTATCTTATCGTTATTGTACGGCATTAATTAACCAGAGGCGGATACATAATATTCAAACTCTATGGGTGTAGCTTTTAAAATTTTTACCATTGACTTATTGTATTTTTTAAAATTATGGGTTTGTATATACTATTTGTTATAATTTTAGTAGATTATTATGCATGGATTCATGAACCCAGTATTAGAAGGCTAGAAACGCCCCTAACATTAACATGTTGTATTATCTATGACTAGCTAGATCCAGATACTTGATTATGATAAACTTGACAAATGTATGCTAAAAATACATTCTCGAAATTCTCGTACAAGTTACTCTTCTATTACATATTCTAACTTCTTTGAATCTTTCAATTGTTTTGAGTATAATATTTATCATCCACCTTCCCGCTTACAACTGTACTTCATATATAAGTATCTTTGAAAATTGAGAAAAATAACTTTTTCACCCCGTACAAATTATTTACTTCGTGAATATCAATAGGTGTTCAAACTTTCAGTTCCCCTTGAATCCCAATGCTAGGTCAAATTTTTGGTATTTATTTTGTTCAGGCCTACGATCAAAAATCAACTTCAAACTTTTATCTTCTTCTAAGCAAACAACACGAGCTATAAATTCATAGAAAAACTAAAGTTCAGAACCATTACAAAAGTATGTCAAATTTATTAGGTGCATTATATCTCATAAAGTTCATAAATTTTGTAGAGTAAATTTTTATAAGCAAGCCCTTTACCTATTAGATGAAAGTAAAAAGAGGATTCAGCGATAATACGAAGAGATATAGGCATTAACCAACCAGGGAACTAATCTTGGATCTCGAAAATTGAGAGGACGTTGGCGTAGTAGAATGTTTAGTGTTGGTTTTAGGATTCTAATTTTAGTAAAAGATCTATCAAGTATTATCCCTTTTCAAGATGATTTATTGCCACGACTGTCACGCCCTAAAACCATGTGACCGGCACTCGGCACTTTACTTGACCTGAGTGAACCATCCCATAAATTAATACTCATCTATATGCCTAATAGGGGATGTGAAAGCCTCTTCAATTACAATCATTTTAAGATATAGCCCAAAAGATGAAAAATATCTTTAAGCAAATATTTTACTTCGAAAGAAAACTTCACAAAGATAAAAGAAAGTTTCGTTCATGCATGCCATACGAGTAATCATAGGATTACAACCCAAAAATGAATACTACTATTGTCTATGGAATCTCTGTACACAGAATGACATAGCCAACCAAGGCATAACCCGGTGGCTCAAAAGAATAATAATATAATGAAGTCCTCCACGGGTGCGAGGGTGGAGTCTCACCAAAAGTGTCAACAGAAAATGTAGAGTTGTCCTATCCACGCGGTCTAAGCTGCTCAGGTCCAGTCCCTGAAAACAGAAATGGAAATATGGCCGAATGGCCTAAGCTCCACATGCTTAGTACGAATCATGAACCGTTCCCCAACAAAAATATAGGACAAGACTTGAGAAGATATAAGATATGCAATAACAATTGATATAAGAAAGAAGTCTTCATATCAATTAATGATTTAGAAAATAAAATATAATAATATGGTAAAAACATATGTCAAAGTCTTCGTTTAGCAGTAATCTTTGCAAATCATGTTAGATTTTTCATTTACCGGGAGCATTATACCATCACCGACACGGAAGAAAGTCAACTAGGTTATGTACCTAGCGGCAAGTATCATATACCCTACTTGCTCAGGTCGTCTCATCGTTGTGCCGCACGAATCGACTCGGCCGTGCTAATAAAGTAGCACAATATACCCCCAAGTGGGAAGTACTCTGCCGTAGTTCCCAACTGTAAGGTAGGTTCTACGCCTACACCGGCACGTGTAGTTTCATGACCTAATGAGGAAAAGTGTCCAAGGTCAATCTTGGTGAACTTAAGTAACTCCCAAAATCTTTACATTTATCAATGATGATATTCACAGCCAAAACGACTATTTGAGAATAGTTAAATCCAAGATATTTCACAACTCATGTATTTTTCATTTCAGAAAAAATACTACAAGTGCTATTCCTCATTTATTTAGTTTTAAAATTTGAATAAAATTTCAAGAAAATAATATTCATAGCACTTAAATCTTTTATGATGCAAGAAATGGTACAATCCCATCTCCCTCGTCCCCACAAGCTAGGACTCACCTTTGGAAAATCCAATTTAATCGAGTTTCGATATGAGTCTGAAGAAAAGCTCCGAGGGTAATAAGTTTCAACGTACCTCAAATTGCTTCCAACCTCACCCCAAATGGTCCAACAATGCCAACGAATCACAATCTACATATACGAACTCACATAATTCAATAACGCGTCACAACAATACCAACTAAGCCAACTAAGTGTTTAACACTTTAATCCAATTTCCTAAGTTTAGCAAAAATCCTCATTTCATCATTTGAAGGTCAACCCTTGAATTTTAACTCCAAATCCTTTATTAAACATATCACAGGATCTAGTCGTTCTACTAGAAGCTCAAAATAACACTATTCAAACAAGACTCAACACTATTTATCATCCCTACCAACCAACTCTTCTAGGGTTTCATAAATAGATGTTTAAATACAATTTTATCTTCATAAATATACTCTACTACGTCCATGGAGTATAATACATAAGTTTGGAGTGAAGAGATTACCTCTTTGTCAAACCCTAGAATTTTCAAGATTTGAGTTCTTGAAGTGTGCTTGAGATTTGCTTCAAAAATCTATGAATCTCATGATGTTGGAGGGTTAAGAGATGTAATAAATGAACCAAATCTACCAAGAAAATACATTTAATTCTCACCTTGAAGATGCATTAATGGTATGAGACTCCTTTCTCTTACTAAGTCTTCAAAAAGAATGCCCAAAATAAAAAGGCAATCCTCCCCCGTAATTGCCTTTAAAAAGGCTTTAGAATCCGGATGTCGCATGGGATGCGTGGCATGCTTCGTCGTGTGCGTCCCAGATCCTTCAACTTGTGAGGACGCCAGCTTTGGCGCTATGGGACAAGTTCACTGCCTCAAATTTTGGCAGCTTCAAAATCAAGACATATAAACTTTATTCTTTGGTTGCCAATTTACTAGTCTTGGACTTTGTATTCCTTTGTCCCCTTATTTCATGACATCCCATAATTTTCCAATTCATTTTTAACCCTCCTTTGTTGCAAGCTTGATTTCTTTGTTTTATTTTCACTCATTTCCATTCATATTATCTAATATTCATTCCTTTGAAGCTTAATATATCCCAAGTGCTCCTAATGGTCCATTTAAATTTCCATAAATCCAGCACTCAACCATAAATTAAATAATTATTCCCGAGCATCCCAACAACTTGTTCCACTCCAATAATTTAATGTAACTGGAGTTTAATTAAATTATATCATTAAGTCCGAAATTAACCCGAACTAATTACAAAATTTCACGGGAATTTACAACGACTCACGTTGGCCTAGGGAAAAGTTTAGTGTATAACTTCACAATTCTAATTACACAATTATTGTCAAATAATAAATTTTAGCTGAAGTCGACGTCCTCAACATTGAATAAAATGTTAAATAGCACATACAATTTTATCCAACTTTGAATTATTATCTTTTTTGTTGAACTATCATAGCTTTCAAATCTTCCTATTTTAGGTCAATAACATTTTTGTATCTTTTAATAAATAAAGGTAATGTAGCTAAAAATTACATGTAACTATTTTAATGGTGATCCTTTGGTCTGACTTTAAATATAATTTTGAAAAGATCCATTTTATTACTCTGGCAAATGTTATTATTTAAAAACATATGCGATTACAGGTTTGACTTAATTTTCGTGCAACGCGCGAGTATAGACATTAGTATATATTAAAAGCACGAAGATTCTTAGCGAAATATCGTTCGCCTTTTTTACCCTTTAAAATATCAGTTTTACATTGGATAAAATTGTAATTTAAAATGCTTTCGTAATATTTAGAACCTTAAAATCAAGCCAGTATTTGTTACTAAATCAAAACTTATTTGAATTAGGTAAGAAGTCCTTAACATTTTCTAAATTTTATGATCTTTTCAATTAATAAAAGAATAATGGAATTATATCAATTTATGGTAAACTTCTCCATATGCACAAAGTACACGTTAGGTTTGTCTACTTTTTCTTTTTTGCTTAAATACAATTAATCATTTAAATTATATTAGAATACATTTATTAGTGGTAAATATTTATACAATTATGAGAAGTAAATATATCAGTAGAAATATACATTCAATGCTAGATATTATGGGAAATTCTATTAATATTATCTCGATGTCAATTATTATTATTATACATAATTCATTCTTATTCTAAATTTTATACATTTTTTATTAAAAGATGTAAAAACACGCGGAACGCATGTACACTAAAGCTAGTATATATATAGATATAGAGCATATAATTTTTCAACGAAAGGATGTAGTTGGTAACACCTTTTGAGTACATGTCGCTCCACCACTGATCTTCTGAGTGTACAACAGTTAAATCATATTACTGTATTCAATTAAACATTACAATATGTAAATTGAGAGTGGTTTTTATTTGACTTAAAGCTCTATTGAAAGTGCTAACAGCCATTCCCTTTTACTGAGAAGTCCCAAAAGGCTGATCAGATTTTGCCTTGTCACTTGTTAGGTAGCTGTTAGTTTTGAGAGAGGAGAAATAACTCTATGCTTTTGGAGAGAAAAGTTTCGTATTTTTGGAATCCCGAACCACCTAAGACCTTAGGTCCCATTAAATGCTCTCTTTCCTTTCTGAAGCACAGCTGCCCATAGAAAGGAGGGTCCACCGATTACATAGTCCCACACCGAACATCAGTAGTTAGCTTTCCCTTTTAAATGGCGCTTGGATAGGCGATGAGTCTAACTCGGGGGTGTGGGGTTGAGATTGCACATAAATATTGTTAAACCCTAAACCACTTCTGTAGCCAGAAGATTTGTGATAGGGGTGGTTTGTCCGGTGTTTCCCCCTCTAAAAAAACAAACACCGATGCCTGCTGTGTGTATCTCAATGTTGATTTATCCCCCTGGCAAGTTTGTAGGTAGTGCCATTGACATGAAAAATGTCTTGTGGTCACTTCATTCCTCGCTTGCCAAGCACCTCCAATTTTTTGTTTTTGGTTTTTCAGTTACAAATTCTGTTTCCATACGAGTTTTTTTTTTGTTAGTGAATAAAAAATATTTAATATCTCTCGTGTGTAGATGTAGTCAATTTCTAGCACTTAGAAAGCATTGCTATCATCTATAGATAAAAGAAAAGGGAAAATAATAGGAAACGAACATCATCTCTTGCCTTTGGAGGGGCAGACTCATAATAAGAATTACATTAAGAGATGGCACAGTTACATAAATAATTAGGGTCAAATGATACAAATAACAGAATGATGCCACAAACCCAAAGTGGGAACAACAATTCCATGAAATTACTAATACAGCTCTCATTTCTTCTTTTTCCTTTCCAAAAGCCGATCAGAATGAACTTTAATTTATCATTAAGTTCATCAACAGACTAGTCCCCAATGACATTTGGGAGAATGGATAGCAAGATGACTAAAAAATATCTTCAGTTTAATTTGACGCTGCCCCTCCCTTTTAAACCTCTGCAAAAACAATAAGAAATCTATTCTATTTCTGCTTTACTGATGAATGCATTAACCAGAAGTCTAGGCCTGAGATACTGTTTCTAATCTTTTCAGTCATTAGCATAGAGTTCCCTACCAGCCAACGTATGCAAATAAATTTTCAATCAAATCTGAAGCACTTTAATGACGTCTGTGTTTGGGCTTTTGGAAAACTTGAAAAAATTGCACGTTCTGGAAAAGATTTCCACCAAACTAACATGGAAACCTTAAAAAAAAGGTTTTGCAAGAACTCAAGCAAATGCACTTAGAAGCAATTTTTAAAAGCTTGATCATACACTAATCGCTGCTCAGAAGTATTTTTTGACTAATTACCCAAAGCTTATGCCATCTGATGATAGTTTTTACAATCAAAAGGACATTGCATTCGCAAAATATAGGGATTAGTGGAAACATATGCGTAAAATATGCATTTTAGAGCTACTCGGTCCAAAGATGGTTATAAATAGTCTGTTTGGCCAAACTTCTTCAATCCTAGAAGCACTTTTTTTAAAAAAAATATTCTATTTCGAAGTTTAAGTGTTTGGCCAACCTTTTGGAAAGAAAAAAATGTGCTTTTGAGGAAATACAAAAGCAGTTTTGGAAAAACAAAAAAAAGTAGCTTTTCTCCAAAAGAACTTTCTTGAAAAACATTTTTAAGAAAAATACACTTAGAAGCAGTTTTTTAAAAGCTTGATCAAACACTAATTGCTGCTCTGAAGTGCTTTTCGAATTAATTGCACGTTCCGGAAAAGATTTCCACCAAACTAACATGGAAACCTTAAAAAAAAGGTTTTGCAAAAACTCAAGCAAATGCTACCCCTTGTCAGGCTCGTAATACATCTATAATAATTGTTCTCTTTGTTATGAACTAGGAATAAGCATAAAAGGCTGAGGTAAAAGAGAACGATCTCAATAATTAATGGACACTTTTGCAGTGAGAAAAAAAACAATTTACACGGAGAATGAAGTTCTTTACTATAAGGTATAGACGACAAGCACTCCACAGATAATTTCAAACTAAGAAATTCCACAGTGAAATCTATACACTGATCTTTAAGCCTATGCACGATGGTAGAATCTACAAATACATCTACCAAGTGAAGAGCCAAAAAATTGTTGATATTGACTTTTTATGTTTTGCTGATGTTAACTGCCGTATCTCATGTCTCCTAAAAGAGCTCCATCAACTGTTGTGCAACATCTGCAGCAAAAAGCATGTATAAGGTGAATTGCACAAACAAGCGCAACATTTAAAGTGAAATTCAGTAAGTACAATGCAAATTCCTAAAATATGGGACTCGGGGGATTGAAAACCAATTGCCAATAATACAAAAAGATTGGCAATTATCTAAAGTCAAACCTAGTTTTCTGTTTGAGGAGCCACAAGTAGAGAAATTAAATCTGGCCCAATTCCTTATTTAGTTAGACATGATAGTTCAGTTTCAATTGAATCATATCACCTATACAGTAAAGATGGAGGGACAAAATAGTGCAAGCCATATGGATCAGAGCCTGGTGCTTCTCTGGTCTGATCATCATGAACTTGAGCTTAGTTTAAAATCCACCACCCCTCAATTAAAAAATGTCTATATTAAAGTCAGAATTGGAGAAACTACAATCCAAATAGTTCTTACTATGATGCGGAAAAGGAAACTCGCTCTCAATAAATCAGGATCAAATCTTTTGCCAAAGTACTGCAGCCAATAATCAGCTATTACTTTATGTTGGGGATATAAATGTGTACCTCTAAGCACATTCGGGGGTGTTTGAAACTCTTTCCAGACAGAATGATGTGAAGCCAAATCCATGTTCAGAAATTTTGATGCTAGATATGCAGCCCCGGCAGCTATCTGGTAAGGCTTGAACTGAAGCCAGAGTGAACTTCGGAGCCTGCAAAAGGAAATCTACTAAGAATAGGAGATGACTAATGCTACACAAAATTTACTTCCCCAAAAACTATATAGATAGGCAAACAAACCATCCGCAGCAATGCATGTCCTTTGTAAGCTACATTTGCAGAACAGCATGAGATCCATAAATTTTCAAAAAGTACATTGGCCAAACAGTGAACAAAATACAAGTCTAACACATTTAAAAGATTCATTAAACAATTGTTGAGTCATGTGGAAAAGCCAAAAGAGCAAGCCGAGGCAACTTTCTCTTACCAACTACGCAAGCAGCAACCGAGTTGGAAAAATCCAAGAATCTTCTGCACAATGTTGAGAGAATGAAATATATAATAAACATGTTGTACCCATCTAGATAGCATCAACTCCTACTTCCAGCTCCGCTGCTGCAGTATAACCCCAAAAATATATGTACCTCATATACCAAAACAAGACAGACACAAGCAACAACTGTTGCACTCTTTTTCACTACCATACCCAGAGGAAAGAGAATAGAACTTGTGGACTTGCCAGCTCTGATCCTCACTCTAAGTTTCACTCATACTGTAGTATATTTGAGCAGAAACTTATTTGCTCATATCTACCATGAAGGAGCTAACAGAATGACACAATAAACAGGCGTCACCCTTTCTGCCAGAAAGTTATTGCTAAAAACCTAAACAGGACAGCCAAAAATTAGCTAACCTCTGTTAGATGTTGAGAAGACACTAACATTTGGAAAATCAGTGCCCTCTACAACTACATTATCCAACAATATGTAGGCATTTTCCCCAACTACGTTCTCTGTCAGTCAGGCATCCCACAATCTCCGAAAGTATGCTGCCCAATCCACTTAGCGAGCCAAAAGGAGAAAAAAGAGGGCACAAGAAATGAAGTTTCCTCATTTGAAGTAACACTTGAATGTTACAGCCGTTTAATTCATAATGAGTTCCAAAAGAGTATCGATAAAAAAAGAGAGAAGTCATCCTATAACTTTCAGAAATTACGCCTCTTCTATGTATGTGTATATATATATATATATATATATATATATATATATATATATATATTGTGTGTGTGTGTATGTTCTCTCTGAAATTACTAGTTTCGAAAGAGCTCTTCAAATTTGACTTTATAAAGTGAACAAATTTTGTAGTACAAAGTTGATAAGCATAAAAAAGATTTCAAGCCACTGTGGTCCTCAAACTTCTAAAAGTAATATATAGGTAGTAACTTATTCTGCTACAAGTGTGCCTATGGAATGCACATGTGAATAACAAGCAGCATAACTAGAAAAACCGGATTCAGTATGTGTCTGTAGCGAAAGAGAGAAGATCAAGATGGTGAGAAGAAAAGTAGGAACGTTATGGTTATTCTAGAGAGAGAGAGAGAGCTCCAAATGGAGTCCGGGAACCAAAAACCACAATCCCCAAATCATGGATCCTTTAGTAATAGAGGTAGGACAATTACAACGCCATCGAGGTATAAACAAGAATGGTACAAGAACCACTAATTACATAGGCCTGATAATCTTTCCAACTTATCACACAGAAAACGATAGTCTACGCAGACCTGTCCTACCACAAAGGTTACTAATCCTTCAAGATGTTAATCTGTTTTATATCATATTTTAGGAATAATTCTTTGCTCCAACAAGATGAGAAGTTGAGAACTTGTAAAATCTGTATTCACCAGTTCCAAAAACCGGACTACCCATACCCCACCACTAGGCAGTCAAGAACACACTACCAACCATTATAGAATTCTCTGTCCGAATAATTGGTATCCTACATGGACACCTGAGGAATAGGCTACATGAAGAGACAAAGTGCATGAGGACTCCATATGGAGTTGTTCCATTTGAGCATGAAAAACATAAAGTATCATGGCAAACTTCTCGAGCATCTTTGACATTCTTCTATGGTCAATGGCCATACTATTAAGATGTCAGCATGGAAAAGCATCCACAAGAAATGGCTAGTTTTAACTTCAGACGGTAAAACAAAACATTTGATGCACAGCATATCAACCGCCAGCAAATATCATACAGACGAGCAAGCTAATCCTTCTATAGACCCTGCAATTATATGGCAATCCAAAAGATCAATATCACAAGGCAGAATGGGTAGCTAGAGCAGTCAAGGGAGAGCAAAAACCATATTTACACAAGTTACAAGCAGTAGTAAATCTAAAAGGAGTCAGAAGTAAGACGAAATCTTATCATCCAGATAACCATGAAACTTTGAATCCCTGTTGATCAACAATTTAGTATTATTAGGGGAATCTACAACCTCTAGCAAAGAAACTATAATGCCAAAATAAAACAAAACGTTCCAACAAAAATCAACTGTGATTTCAGAACCACATTATCAATCATAATGGAGATTGATCAACTTACCCTTCACTGACAAGATGCAGTGCTAGATTCACCAATACTGTTTCAGAAAGCCCTAATTTTTCAAGGGTGGATGTAAGAGGTTCATATGGATGTTGCACGTTCAGTTCAAAATTTAAAGTGGTCAGTATCATCTGCTCAGCTTCAATAACACGTTCACGGTACTGCTCAAACCAGTCCTGCCATAAAGCACCATATGCATTAGAAGTATGTTAAGAAAATTCACAATTTTTCAATCGAAGGATATTACGATGATAAATGATGCACAAAGACAAAGCAGAAGTGCTAACCACAGGTAGTAAATATGATAAAACTGCAAGATCCTGCTTGTGGAAAATTTCACATGAGGCCCTCAAAACATTGTTGAGAGGCCGTGCAGTCTCTTCTGACTTCGCCGCAAGAAAGAGAGCAGCAGTAGCAACCAACTGCAAATAGCATTAAAATACTAATAATTAGCCAGGCATAGGACATGATGAAGCGGAAAAATTAGAGCAGCAAAAATATAGCAAATTTAGTACATAAAACAACGAACTCACAAATCTGTCATGACATGCGTGTGATCGCCTCACAAAGAAGCGGTGACATAGAACCATGGCAGTTCCAATAGTGGTCTGTGGCCTGCAAGAAGGTACAAATAATTATTAGTTCCATCAGATAACAAATTCGTAAGATCAAGCAACCTATGCAGGCAATCCTCCTGAAAAAACTAGGAGTGGCAAGCCCCAAAAGCTTCAGAGGCTGTTTGAGCTAAAGTGCAAAAATGAGTAAGATACAATTTATTAAATCCCAAAAGGAGCTTACAGGTCCAGGCGAATTCCGAGGTTCTGGAGGAAAGCACAATACGAGTATCGCAAATGTGCTTCATGCATTGCATCAATACCATCTTTCCTGGATGGGGAGCACTTATCTATTTGCTCCCTAGACATAAAGATATTATCAGTTTCAGTATCCTCAAGCCATGAGCGGTCGCGCTTAGAGCTCGTGGGTACGCTTGCATCAGAACGAGGTCTGGAAGTACTAGTAGTAATGGCTGAATTGTTGTTACAGGCTGAATATGCATCATCATACGCTCTGGAATTCCTCAATGGAACATTATAGCATGTGCTTGGCTGCTTTGAAGGAGCATCTTTACATGCATCGATTGCTTGGGAGTACCTGCCATTGCTTTCCCAACCAGAAGCTGAACACTTCCTCCTCTTCAAAGAAGGTTCAGCCTCAGGCTTTACGAAATTATCATAGCCATAGCTATACTCGCTAAAATTTCTACTCAAGTCATGGGAACCATTGGAGCTAAAAAGATGACTAACAACAGTATCATAATGGTTGTTAGCAGAGGAATGTGTTCCACTAATCTGGTTCCTACCATAAAACGACCTAGAGTCTCCACGAAAAGGGCCACCTTGTGAATAGTAAGTCTGCGCAAGAGCCATAATCCCTGTTCAATTAAAAAATAAAGATCAGTACAAATTAAAACTCAGCAAAATGAAATGAATAGCTCCAGAAACACTACAACATGGTATTGCATCAATCTCCCTTAACATATAAACAGACATTCAATCTCGTACACTCAATGAACTAACATGAAGCTCTATTCTCTAAAAGCCTAATGCATAAAAAATATTTGAAGACAAAATTTCATGCTAAAATTTACATAGCTTTTAAGGACAACCAAACAGAACAAAAAACTAAGTCCAAAATCCATTAACTGATCCGAAACTATGTCCATCAGCCTGCAAAGGACGATTACTGAATCTTTACATCCTATCTGAAACCAGGCTCGAATAGAACTACAATAGATTTGCATCAAATTTAACATTCATAACACTGAAAAACATGGCATCGATGAATTTTTTTATTTTCAAAATCGACCCAATAGACAACGATCCATCATCTGTATTTATTTTGAGGGAAAAAATAACACTTCACTCTACATCAAAATATAAAGAAACAAATATTACCATCCACCAACTAATCCAAGCAAGTAATCCTGAATACTCTGAGTAATACCAATAATTTTCACGCACGTACCAAAAATATTAAAAGAAGCACCAATTTTGCAAGAAAAAACCCTCATCAAAGCTACGGATCACATAGATCCTCAAAAATCGTAAAAAAAATAGGATATGAAATATTTTTAAGAAGAAGAAAAAGAAAATTACCGGAATATAGCAACGAAAGAGAGATGGAAACACTCCGTATCCGACTGGAAGAAACGGCGAATTTCAGAAGCAAATTTGAGATAATAAATTGAAAAGGGTATCGGTGATTGCTTCAGATTAGGGTTTGGAGATTTGGTGAATATGAAAAACGAGAGAGGAGAGAATATATGGGTTATTTATTCGGAAAGGAAAGCGGTTAATGTGGATTTGTGTTATCTTGAACTACTCTTTTTTGTCTTTCATCACTTTTTTGGTCCATATATATTTTTGATGAGCCGTAAAAGTATTATTTCCTGTTTCCTAGTTAGGTTTTGTTAGTTGAATTTTAGCTACAAGCTTGCAGTTGCAGTTGATCATTTTATTTTGATTTTACAGATATTTGTCATTCTATTTAAGAAAGAAAATTAAAAGAATTATTAGGTAAAATCTTCTCTAGCGCTTCCACTTTGATTTCTTCTGATCTTTAAATAAATACCTAAGTAGTTAGGTAAAATCTTTTCTGCACTCCTGTTCTGATTCACTTCTAATCTTTAAAGTAAAAATATCTAACCTAACTTAATTGGTCTGCGCTCTTCTTTCCTTTTTCCTTCGGCGATAAACAATAAGATTACGATTGTGGTAATAATTATATAAATGTGAGTCTTTCAGAATATAGATTTAAAAAAAAAAATATTTTATGCTTCACATAACTGACTCTAGTTGTGTGAGGTCTCTTTTTTGTCTCACAATTTTATGAATCCGAATTTTGTGAACTCAAAAGTACAATATATAGGTCAACAAATTTGTAAGATATATGCATGACAGTTGCGTGAGACACAACATAAAACTTTTTGTAGATATGTGTGTATTTCCTTTTTTTAATCTTTTTGGTCTCCTTACGTAAGAAAAAAAAAAGAATCACTTGAAAACAACCTGAGCATTTTGAATTTGAACTAAAGGAGTTTGAAAGTCAGCATGAAGTTATTCTTCTTTACTTTTTTTTTTTCCTTTTCTATGTAGCTGTCTTATTTGTAGAACTTAGCTTATCCTTTTACGTTATGGTTTAGCAAGAAATAAGTCTCAGTAAGTCCATGCTGAGCCAGGGCCCAAACTTAAGGTCGAAAAATAATATATTTGATTAAAAAGGACAATTAGCATTATGTTCATATATTTTCACCAAATATATTAGTTCTCTTGATTAAAAACAATTGAGTGAATTCAAATTATAACCAAGATAAATTTTAAATCCGCTAGCACATTTTTCAATCTTGTATTCATTGTGAATCCCAAATTAATGTACCATGTGTCATATATATAAGAGATTTTCTTAAAACTCGTATCAACACATTAAATAAGCAAATCTAATCCCCTATGTTTCAACTCACATGGCTTTACTTTGCTGGTTTCTACCATTAAAATGCAAGGTTCTATTTTTATTTAGAAATAAGATTAACGTAGACATCTAAAGGACATAATCAATATAAATCTTAAGGTTTAAATTTTTATTTAAAGGTAACAATTTTCGTGTATGTTTATGATTAAAATATCTTGTTGATGTTGTATATATCTCCGCTTTTGGACATTTGTTGCTTTGCTACATATTGTAGGATAGACAAATCTGTTAGTCTTAGTTTAAGCCCCTAAAAATTCAAAATCTAACGATAATGATAATAACTATATTTTTTTTTTTTTTAAATCTTCTCATAATTTCTAGAGCATAAGTGTGCGTGTGTGTCAGTATATCTATCTATATACTAGTCTATGGACACGTGCGTTGCACGTGTATTCCATATCAATTTTCACAAAATATGTATGGAAATAATTGTGATCACAAGTATATTTTAAATAGTAGCTTTTGTTGGAAACAGAATTATAAACTAAATTTTACGAGAAGTTACCACTAGAACACTAATTATTTTATGTATAATTACATTAGTTTTATTTGATGATATACAAACATTTAATGTTGGTATATGTTTTATCATATCATCTCGGTTTACTTTGTCATTATCATAGCTCTTGCAGAAAACATAAAATATCCTTTTTATACTATAGTATATAGTTATTCATGTTAGAAAATATATTTCAGAAATTATTTAACCATGAATTTTATTTTAGAAAGAAATTGCACACATATCGTTCATTTTCTGACATGAAATGATGCATTTTTTTAAAACTCATTTTTGTTCTTTCTTTGTTGGTTTTTGTTAGAGAAGCTCCTACTACATTCAAATATTTAGCCCCGTATAAAGCAAGATATTCCTCTAGAATCTAACTTCCATTAAAAATTTAATTTTGACTAATAATCGAGAGCAAAATCTTACTCACATAGCCATACATGAAATATCACCCGCTAAGCTTTTATTCTGAAATGTCAGTACGAATACATACATAGAAATTGAGAACCAAATTTAAAAAAAATATATAATTATACCAGGTAACACTCAATGAATAATTATAGTACCATAATTGCTACAATATTTTTGAGTGACCCGAATTAAAATAGACCTAGAAAGTTTTACATATACAGTCCAAAAATTATACACCAAATAAAGAAAAAGGTAAAAAAAGATGAAAACATTACATGAACAAGTTACTTACTTTAGTAGACAAACCCTTCCTTGCCGTAGATCCCAAACTTTGCTTCTTCCTTTAAATATCAAACAAAAAATATGGTAAAAACAAATTAAATGCTTGAAAGTTTGCTTGTAGAATGCTTTGACATTGTCTAGCCACATAAGGATGAATGGTGTTATAACGTCATTAGTAAAGAAGAAACAACATCACAACAATGAGGTGACAAATATGACCTTTTTTTTTGAGCAAACAAAAAATATATATATTAAAAACTATGTAGCGTTTAGTACATGACTTTCATACTTTGTGTCACTAAGGACACTTTGATTGCCTAAACTTGCTAGGGTATTGCAAACATCATAAGATAGAAACTTCACAAAAACATAGTGTTCTACTAGTTCACTTTCCACAAAACATTTTACATAAGATGGCGGTTCAACAAAATGTCTTTTCCCCTTTGTTAGATCAGCAGCCTTCTTTGGCATTTGATGGGCTATATTATTCCCTTGCCTGAATGCGTGCTGGAGGGTTATCTCCTTCTGCTGGTGCATTAACAACCTGCATTTATTAACAATGTCATCATATAATATGTTGCCTTGTTGGATAGACTGGATTACCTCCATTGAGTCTGTCTCTATTTCAAGAGGGAACATTCCCCATGCTTGTGCTGTTTTGAGTTCCTCAAGGAGTGCCTTGATTTTTGCTTGTAATGATCCGCTAACATGAGTTGATTTTGCAAAACCAACTACCCAATTTCCATTGGCATTCCTGAATACACCTCCTAGGCCACATTTTTGGTTATTACTATTGAAACTAGCATCTATATTTAGTTTAAATCATCCTTTTGGGGTTTGTGCCATCTAACTTTAATGGGGTTTTTTTGAGGAGAGTTAATACTTTTTTTACTGAGAAGTTTAAACTAAGTAGCCCTTTGAATAATACGGTCACCATTTATAGGATTTTCAGTATTGTTTTGATTGTTGTTATTTCTATTAATCCAAATGTACCAAATGAAAAATGGAAAGAAAGAAATCCAATTTTTAAATTTGTTCTTTAGTGGGTAGTCAAAAGCTTTTAATTGAAGAAGCCAGTGTTCATCTTGAGCTCTATAGAAATTTTGCCACCCAATACTGTCCCAAAACGGTTTAGTGACTTTGCAGTTAAAGAAAATATGGGTTATGGATTCCTCTTCTTTGCATTTGCATACAGGGCAATTTGGATCAATGTTTAAACCAATTCCTGCCAGGTATTTTCTACATGGTATCCTATTATGGAGACATTGCCATAAAAAGAATTTGATTTTATTAGGACAGGTTAAATTCCAAATCCATTTGAAATCTATTTGGTATCCATTGGAGGTTCCATCAGATTGTAGCAAGTTTTGGTCATAAATATTCCTTTTGTAGTTAGAGACCATATTGGAATGTCACTAGTTGGTCCCTTTAGACAAATTCTTACCTTAGAGATGTTCTCCTTAATGTCATTAGGGATGTTAAGAGAAATTTCATTAAAGTTCCATTTTTTCCATCAAAGATGTCCTTTATTTTTATGGAATAATCAGTATTCAAAAGGGGGTCTTCTACTGTATTTCTAAGATTTCCTATATTGGGAATCCAATTGGTCTCCCATATGTTCTGTCATGACCCAAGTTCCCCTCCGTTGGGTTTCGTAATGGCACCTAGTCTTAAGGACTAGGTAAGCCTAATAATTGCGGAATAACGACAATAAATGATAACATCTAAAATTCTTCCGAAAAGAATCCTTTATACAATGAACATCTTCTCAAAACCCAGTAGTACAAGTCATAAGCTCTACAGAGTTTCGCTACAACTTCTAAACACAATTGTATGGAAATAAGTACAACAATGTAAATATAAAATAGGAAGGTGACTCCGAAGCCTGCGAACGCAGTAGCAGGGCTACCTTGAGTCTCCTCGACAAGAATTCGCACAGCTACTTGCGAACAATACCTGGAGCTGCATAACAAAAATGTGTAGAAGTGTAGTATGAGCACACCACGGCAGTGCCCAGTAAGTATCAAGACTAACCTCGGCGGAGTAGTGACGAGGAACAGTCCAGACACCTACTGGTCTAATAAACAGAACATGATATTTATATAGAGACTACGCGATGCGGCTAACAATATAATAGATGCAATAAGGAAAGGAAACAACAAGTACTCAGCGGAACACCATAAGGAAAAAAACACGGAAGGGTAAGCGAGAATACAACCCAAATCCGAAATCACAATATACAGTAAAGACAAGTTATAACTCAACAACCCCGATAGTTTTTACCTTAAGTCTTAACCAGTAAGCATCAATCCAATAGTCGAACCCTTCAAGTGATAAAAATGGTTTGAAATGTACTTCCTTCAAATAATTGTTCTTTTCAAAGGAGTTCTTTTCAAATAATGCTTTTCGAATATAATCTTTTCAACAAATATTGATCGAATTTAAGTCACCCTGTGACATTTCAAAATAATCATACAATACGGGTCTCCATACCTGACCCCTAACACTTGGCATCCTGTGCCCTCGACACACCTCCTAATCATACTGACAACTCACGTGCCCCAAAAGAGTCATTCTCACATGGAAGGCAAATAACAAGGATGTACGTCTATACTCAGAAATCTCAAAGAGCCTCCTATCCAATAATCTTAGCCACGTGTATGCTTGTGCAAGTGCCCTAACATGGTTCATACCAGTTAGCAAGTATAAGGAATATAACAGACAACACATATAATGTTTACACCGGGATAGGATCAATGGAAACAACATCTCAGAGCACAGTGATAGCAACAGGGGGATATACCAGGATGTCGTCCCGAAGTTCTAAACGTAAATGTGCAGGGAAATCTACCAGAATACCGATCCGTAGTCCCAAAGTAAATATTCAGTACAGGAAAATCTACCGGGTGCAGTCCCGTAGTTCCAAAAGTAAACATGCAGGGGAATCTACCGGAATATCGTTCTGTAGTCCCAAAGTAAATATCCAGTACAGGGGAATCTACCAGGTGCAGTCCCGTAATTCCAAAAGTAAACATGTATGGGGATCTACCGGAATATCGATTTTGATGTTATTTTTGGCATGGATTGGTTGTCACCATGTCATGCTATTCTTGATTGTCACGCTAAGATTGTGATGTTGGCTATGCCGAGTTTTCCAAGGTTGGAGTGGAGAGGCTCCCTAGATGATGTTCCCAGTAGAGTGATTTCATACTTGAAGGCTCAACGGATGATTTCATACTTGAAGGCTCGATGTTTGAACTGTCTGCATGTGAACTACGAGCATCAAAGACCCAGTGGTTTTCTTCAGAGGCTTGATATTTTGGAGTGAAAGTGGGAGTGTATCACTATGGATTTTGTAGCTGGACTTCCACGAACAATGTGGAGATTCGACGTAGTGTGGTCCATTGTAGACAGACTGACCAAGTTTGTACACTTCATTCTAGTTATGACTACCTATTCTTTAGAGCAGCTGGCTCGGATCTATATTCGGGAGATTGTTCGCCTTCATTGTGTGCCAGTATCTATTATCTTAGATCGAGGCACTTAGTTCACATCGCATTTATGGAGAGCAATGCATCAAGAGATGGCACATCGGTCGAGTTGAGTACAACATTTCATCCTAAGGCAGACGGACAACCCGAGCGCACTATTCAGATTTTGGAGGACATGTTACGTGCTTATGTCATTGATTTTGGGGGTTCATGGGATCAATTTCTTCCGTTAGAAAAGTTCTCCTACAAAAATAACTTTCGGTCGAGTATCCAGATGGCTCCTTATGAGGCCTTATATGGGAGGCAATATCGTTCGCTGGTTGGTTGCTTTGAAACTGGGGAGGCTAGGTTGTTGGGCAGTGATTTTGTCTGTGATGCTTTGGAGAAGGTGAAGTTGATTCAGGAGCGGCTTTGTACAACGTAGTCCAGGCAGAAGAGTTATGCTAATAGGAGGGCTCATAATGTTGCATATTATGGTGGGCGAGAAGGTTCTACTCAGAGTTTCGCCCATGAAAGATGTGTTGAGGTTCGGGAAGGAGGGCAATTTGAGCCCTAGGTGTATTAGTCCTTTTGAGGTGCTTGAGAGAGTTAGAGAGGTGGCCTACAGACTTGCCTTGCCACCTATAGTCTATCGGGAGTTCACCCAGTGTTTCAGGTTTTTATGCTCTGAAAGTATTATGGTGACCTGTCATTTGTTTTGGACTCTAGCACGATGCAACTGGATGGGGATTTGTCTTATGATTAGGAGTCGGTGGAAATTTAGGACCGGCAGGTTCGAAAGTTAAGGTCAAAGAATTAGCATAAGTGAAGGTTCATTGGAGAGGTGTCACGACCCAAAATCCATCCAGTCGTGATGTCACCTAACCCAACCCGCTATGTAAGCCAAATAACATTCAACACAACTCAGCTGAGAATAACAAGAGTAAATGAGTAAAATAACTAACACTTCTATACAAGCTCTCAAGGGTTGGTAGTACAAGTAATGAGCCATTAAGACTTAAATAGACAAAGCTGGTATAAAATAAATACAATATATGTTTGGAATATACATAACGAATTACCAATATAAAGCTACCAAGGACAAGTGGTAGCTATATATGGAAATCAGGTATGTCTTCAATGCCGACTCCCGCCATAATCAGCAGCATCAGCTCCAAGATCTGCATGCAAGGTGCAGAAGTGTAGTATAAGTACAACCAACCCTATGTACTCAATAAGCATCCTAACTAACCTCTGCGAGGTAATAGAAGCAAGAATTATATATAATACTCGCCAATCACATGTACAAGTTCATAAATTTCTTACAAGTATAGAAGAAATATATGATCAAATCAGGAAAACACACATAAAACCACCTTGTTGCTCACAATTCTTTTTAACGTGTTCTACTCAGGCAATAGTCTAGCATATAAGAAAGAGATGTAGTAAATCAGATAAACAGTCAAGGAAATTGCAAGTAAAGATGAAATGCAATATCCAATTAACAATCCACTGCGGCGCACAACTCGATCCAAATAGAAATGACATCAAGGCTTTCAGGCCCACATCAGAATCTCAATAACCGAAGCAAAGCCAATAACCCGCTCTCCTAGAGCTCACATCAACCAGAAACCCATCGTTTTCTCACAATCGGCGTGTACACGATCAAGAAGGCTCATGTAAGGGTGACCCTAGGGGGATGGATCCATATTTACATGTATGCACGGCCAATCCAATGTGCTATTAGCCCGGCATGGTCATATGCTCAATATCATAATCCGCCCGGCGTGGTCACATGCATAACAATACAATTCGCCCGGTGTGGTCACATGCATAACAACACAATCTACTCGGCGTGGTCACAGGCATACCAAGACAATCAGCCCAGCATGGTCACAGGCATAACAACATAATCCGCCTGGCATGGCCACAAACATAACAATACAATCTGCCCGGCATAGTCACAGGCATAACAACACAATTCGCCCGGCGTGGTCACATGCTTAACAACACTATCCTCCCGGAGTGCTCACATGCATAACAACACAATCTGCCTGATGTGGTCACAAGCATACAACAAAATCTGCCCGGCATGGTCACAGGCATAACAATACTATACCCCCAGCGTGGTCACATGTATAACAATACAATCCGCCCAGCATGGTAACATACATAAGTACACAATCCGCCCGGCGTGGTCATAGGCATCAAGTCCAAATCACATAACACAGAAGCAATTATACAAGAATATATGTATATGATGAATGAATATCATATTTCATGCTCCTGAATTGGTATAAATGACATTCTAGAGGTAAGCATGTGCAAAGTGTGCTATCATAGCTCAAATAGACAATTTTATCACGGAAATAGCAATTATTAAGTTCATTCAGGGAAATAGCCTCTATATAATCTCAGATATGGATCAAATAGTTCACAACAAGGTTTCAAATAGGGGAAGCATCACAACTTTGATCTTTACAACCAATTTAAGGCATATCATAGCTTATGCAATACCCCAAGCATGAATAAATACCCCGGTGCTCGCACATGGTCTCAGTCCCCACAGGTATGTGCATCCACAACACGTAGCTATCACAAATAACTCAGGAAACTAGTGCCTCAATGAAGTTTAGGTAAGATACTTATCTCAAGCAAGCCAAACAATACACTCGAAACTCCATCCCGCACGAATCAACCTCCAACCGGCTCGAAACTAGCCAAAGGCAACTCAAAGTCATCAAATAACGCCAAAGGAAACAAACCCTAATGATAAAGGTCGAATCTTTAATCAAATACTCAAAGTCAACCAAAAAGTCAACCGGGCTTGCACCTCGGGACCTGACAAAACTCATAAATTCTGACAACCCATTCAAATACGAGTCCAACCATACTAGTTTCACTCAAATCTCAAATGTTCACTTTAGGAAAGTTTAGACAAAACACTCAATTTCTCTTTTAGAATCACCAATCAAATGCCAAAATCAAAGATGGAATCATGGAATATTATCAAAATCGAGTAAAAATATTTACCCCAATCCATGTGTTGAAAATCATCTCCAAAATTGCCTAAATCCAAGCTGCCTAACTCAAAATATGATAACACTATGCGAACGCATAGAGGCAGGCGCGAACACGAAGAAGACCAATTCCTAAAGCTACGCTAATGGGGTCTTCCAGTCGCGAATGCGATGAAGAAATTTACCCAACTCCGATAATCGCTATGCGTTGCTTCACATTCGCGATCGCGAAGAACAAATAAAACACCAGAAATTAGTAGAAACCGTCAACATCCAATATGGTCCAAAATGGTCCAAAACCCATACGGAACTAACCTGAGCCCCACGGATCCCTCTCCGAATTACCAAGAAGTTCCAAAACATAACACGAGCCTACTCGAGGCCTCAAATCATACATTAAAACCACGAATCACACCTCAAATAATGCTTAATGAACTATTTCGAATTTTAAAATTCCAAACATACGCCGAACACGTCAAAACAACTCGGAATTATCTCAATTTTTGCACACAATTTTCAAATGGCGCAACCAACTTATTCCTACTCCTGAAACAACAATCCAAACTCGATAATCGAAGTCATCTCCCGGCCAAACCTATGAACCTTCCAAACCTTAAAATTGCAAACTTTCGCCAAATAAAGCCGAAACCTTATAGAAATATCTAAATGTAATTCCAGGCATACGCTCAAGTCTAAATCACCATCCAGACCTAATGGGACCATCAAAACTCCGATCCAAAAAACGTCCCAAAGTCAAGCTTGGTCAACTCTTCCATTTTATAGCTTCTAAAATGAAAATTATTCTTTCAAATAAATTCCGGATCACCCGAAAATCAAAATCGACGATACACACGAGTCATAATACATCATAAAAAGACACTCATGACTTCAAGCCACCAAATTGCGTACAAATGCTCAAAATGACCGGTTGGGTCGTTACATTCTCCCCCACTTAAACATACGTTCGTCCTTGAACGTGCCAAGAGTCGTTCCAAAGCCGTCAAAACACTGTATAAACTCACCATACATATAACCATGGGTGAATCCCTCATCACCCCAATCCATATAAGCCTGACATCACCACTTAATGGAAGACCCTTACTTTTCTTGGTCCATAAGCCTTAGAATACAGTCTCCAACATCCAGAATCTATTACAAGACCCGATTCTCGCATCTGACCGCTGCGCAAGTCTGAACAAGTTGTATCAAGCGATAACAGTAACTCGAGGTATAATCACATGATACACCACATAACACGGATACTCATAGCAATAACATCCGACAATAATAGTTACCCATTAACAAACCCAACAGCGGTAACGACCTTATGTCAAATAAAACCTTGTTCTAAACCTTTCGCACACTACCAATGACGAAGGAAACACACTGAATCTCATAATCACCCATCAGATCAACAAGTCATTGAGTCCTATTATCCGACAAGAACCATAACCAAATTCTAAGCTGATTAATGACATTATTCTTCCAAACATACCTTAATCAAATCTGATAGCATTCATTTCAGGTCCAATAACTTCACCTCATCCAGTACAAGCTACTCAATCGACATGCCATGCCAATACCATCTATAGCCACATACCGTGCAATCTGTGCACCAAATAGGCAATAACCCAAATGTACCAAAAAATTGAAAGAGAATCAAATGTGAGAATCGTCCTGCAAGCTCAACAGAGACCACCACAAGCACAATGTTGTGAACCAATCACACATAGTAAAACCAAGACACACGAATTTAACACGAAGGATCATTTCCTATCATAACTCCACTACGATGCATGACCTATTCAAACACTGGTCGACATGAAATACCTCAAACCTTATTACTCAAAATCAATAGCCATACGCAAATCAACAACAAACACACCAGGTACATGACCATAACCATGGAGAAGTGGGCAGCGCAATAGCCACAAATAGGAAAGACCAAAACCAAAGCGCAATGAACTATTCAATACCCCAAGAACTATCTCACTTCAAATTTCCAAAACCCCAACGAAACGCATCATGTGTGCAAATACCCAACAGATCACAACCCATTGCAGCCTAGAAGAGTAACACATATCAAGACACGAGCAAGTTCAACCCTAACTGAATGAAACATCCCTCGACAATAGCAATGTTGAGTCAACAAATCCAACCCGGTGTAGAATACACATCCTTATTAGGCCTACCTATGGACCCAAATCAACTTCGGTCATTCACAAATAGATAAATAACCCTCCAAAAGTACATAGTAACCTAACTATAACACATATAATTAGTTGTATAACTTTAGCCATACCTTCCCAGTCTGCAACCTAGGAACAATATGCCTCTAAGAACTCTCGTAGTCTCCAAACCCCTAGGATACATCAATCCACCATATCTGATCCCTACTCCACCACTCGAATGCATAACACATCTCTCAAGCACAATCATCCCAACGAGAAATACTTCCATAATTCTTTCGTTCCACATAGAAAAATATGAACATCAACAATCGATCAACTAGGCTATTACCGTAGTACCAATCAAGCATCTACAAGTCAAAAAACAGTGCGCCTTTCTGAAGTACATACTCTTCTCAGGTGATATCAAAATAGTGCCAGCATTCTTCTAAACATCTGAAACTGCCATACTGTCTAAAACTCATGATCTTCCAATCGAAATTTAACCGCAAACTTGCACATGTAAATCTCAATACCACATAACGCACCGCCTCTAACATACCATCAAATGAAAGCACGAGAATCCCATTACCAACTCTGAGTCACTGGCAGGATAAATACTCAATCAGCCAGAAACCTTTCACTTGATCCCATCCAAGAGAAAATCACAATACACAACATACTCGCCATGCCGTTAGAAAATATCCATCTTAAATCGTGGTAGAAATCATCGAGAACTCTATAAAACCCATTAGCACAAGACCAAGCCGTTAGGGTCAAATCCATTTAACTCAATTAAGTCACACAGGTTGCTCAACCCGATAGTATTTCCAAAAAACACTGGTAAAAGCACACCACTCCAGGAGAACTAAAATAACCGATTATTTCCTTTACCATGCCGATCTAAACCACTATCAAGCTGACCTATTTCTCTGAGTTTCTTCCGAATTACCTTCAGGTTAACACTTCTCTTGCCAGAACACTACGATCCTTACCCAAAGATTAGTATAAGAGATCCTAGCATGAAACCATATCGTCCTAAAGCCCATAAGACACTATATTCCCTCGAAAGTACCCAAAAAAAATGCCTCACAAGATACCTACTCAAAAGAGACCTTATGTGAATATGAAGTTATTTTCCTTAACTTCTCCGATACCGAAATGTAGAATCTAATAATGATACTAAAATACCGCGAGTCCCGTAACCATCCAATGCAAATCCCATGTTTTAACCCTTTATAATTCTTGAAATTCCTCAAATACCACAGGTGAATCGTAGACTCATTAGAACTTTCTCCAAAGTCATCCACTTTGCTCAAGTCTCTAATATATAATCAAAATCGGCTAAATGACTTGTGCTCTATTAGCATACAAATACCTTAAGATGTAACCCACATCTCTAAGAAACTGAGTGAATCCCTACTATATGCTCTCTACCTCCCCCTTGATTAACACACCCGAATCATCCCAAGATTTCTATATATCCGCAAAGCGTAATACATCATGTACCCAGAATTTTTCTTACTCAAACCATCCTCAAAGACAACCTCTACAAGTCATAATTGATCCTCAATTATGCCTCAGACTAAAACCAATACAACAGATTACCAAACAATCTGAGCGTCGAGCGGCCTTCCCCACTTGGCTCAAAGCCATAGAACACATTCGATAACCATGTATACGGCTAAAATCGAAGAGCCCGATTTTGTGACCGTTATGATATTCCATGGCCCGCCTCCAGAGGCCTCGAGGTACAGTTCGAAGTTCGACCCTGGGGGTCCCCTATGCTCGACCCCGGGGCGAAGCGAGTCGACGGCTACCATAGATAAGCGGGAAGTTCCCAAGACACGTTACCAAAGCTGACAATATCTGCAAGATAAGTACTAGCCTGTACCAGACTAGTAAATAGCTGTACCAGCTATGTCTCTTTGTAATAAATGCACATGTACTATATTGGGATTCCCTATACTATATAAGGGAGTTCCTTGTCACTTTATAGTGGGATCTGTTACTCAATATTCAATACAAGAACATTCTCTCTGCTCTCGAACTTAACATATTCTCTAGAACTCATTTCTTCCATTTATTGCTTATATTCATTGTGTTCCATTTATTGTTCTTCATTTATTGCTTATAATTGGCCATAAAGCGACATTATTGAATCTATTATAACTGTTAGCCTCTCCATCGATTGCCCACGACAGGGTATGAGGCTCGACCTTGAGGCCCCGAATAAGCAAGCTCGAGGCCCCGCTTATCAGCCTATTGGTTTGGTTATCACATTGTTCTCAAGCTCTTATCTCATTTTCTAATCTCTTACTTAACATTTATTGCCTAAACAACTAGCATAAAAATAGATCACGTATTTTTAGAACCACAAAATCAAATTTAATTATAATTACCATTTTCACGGTAAACAGTTTGGCGCCCACCGTGGGGCTAAAAATAATAGTGATTATTTTCTTACTAGTTTGCTACATAACACAAGTTATCTTTCACACTTTTCTTGTCCAAGATCTTTGATTTCAGGTCAAAATGTCTAACTCAGTAAATGCACGTGAAAACAACAATCTTGAGGACCATGGAGAGAATGGTGTGGATGTTCCAGGTGTTGGTGTACCACCACAAAACCTTGAGAATGCACCAGAACCAATTCCCGTGGACGCGGTCTCATGCGATGCCCAACACATCGATATAAGCTCCCACACTAACAGGAGCGTGCGCCAAGGAGACCAACAAGAAGCTCAGAAAACCGCAGCTAGGGAAGAACGAAAGGTTAGCCTTCACGTTATTTTTGAAATGTTACAGGCCCAACAGCTGGCGATCACTCAACTGCAAAGTCACCAGAAAACTCCCAGCACAGTAGCACTGGGGACGGCTCCCCTAGCCGAGCAGGTACCAGAGAGATCAAGCAACAATGAGTTGGCAGCCAATCCCGCCATTGTAAAGATGCTCGAGGACCTCACAAAGAGGATCGAGTCGGGTGAGAAGAAGATAGAAGCCAACGACAAAAAGGTCGAGACCTACAATTCTAGGGTCGACCAAATTCCGGGCACACCCTCGATCCTGAAAGGTGTGGATTCAAAAAAGTTCGTACAGAAGCCGTTCTCACAGGAAGCGGCTCCGAAACCCATTCTGAAGAAGTTCAGAATGCCAAACCTTCCGAAGCACAACGAAACGTCGGACCATAATGAGCACGTTACTGCTTACACTTGTGCAGTGAAAGGCAACGACCTAAAGGACGACGAGATCGAGTCTGTCCTACTAAAGAAGTTCGGAGAAACACTTTCTAAAGGGGCAATGATGTGGTATCACAACCTGGCCCCAAACTCGATAGATTCATTTGCCATGCTGGCAGATTCTTTCATTAAGGCACATGCTGGTGCCATCAAAGTAGCAACAAGGAAATCTGACGTCTTCAAGATCAAGCAGAGGGAGAATGAGATGCTGCGAGAGTTCGTATCTCGCTTTCAAATGGAACGAATGGAACTACCATCGGTCTCCGACGACTGGGCAGTGCAGGGCTTCACTCAAGGTCTAAATGAACGAAGCTCGATGGCTTCGAAACAGCTAAAACAGAATCTGGTTGAATACCCCACCGTTACCTGGTCGGACATTCACAACCGATGTCAATCGAAAATCAGGATCAAGAATGACCAACTGGGAGCCCCCTCGGGCTTAGTGTATCCTAGCAGGCTCCTGGCAAAGGAGCCGAAACTGAACCAGAAAAGATACCAACCATACACCAAAGATAGAATAAACGCCCCAAGGCGTAGCATACCCCGAAATGATCGAGGGATGGATCGAGGTCAGAATCCTCGGGGACTTGTGAGTAGAGTCAAATTCAATAGGCACGCAGGATCGACGGAGGCACCCCGCCTGTCGGAATACAACTTCAACGTTGACGTTTTGGACATCTTATCTGCCATCAGTAAAATCAGAAACACCAGGTGGCCAAGGCCTCGACTACCAGGTATTTCGCAAAGGAACCCCAACTTAGTATGCGACTTTCACGGAACACACGGTCATAGAACCGAAGATTGCAGACAACTCCAAGAAGAAGTAACCCGGTTACTCAGCAAAGGACACCTCTGAAAGATCCTTAGCAATCGGGCCAAGAATCAGTTCTAGGAAAAAGAGGCGAACAGGAAGAATGAAACAAATGAGCCGCAACATGTCATGATCATCCCAAAGTAACCCACTATCAAGAGAATAAAAATATCCATCGTCAGGGAAAAGCAAACTGGAGGTTACATACCCGAGGACGCTCTCACGTATAGCGAAGAGGACATCGGGACCTTGTGTCAGCCTCATGACAACGCATTGGTAATTTCCTTTCTTGAAAATACATTTCAAATTGAACGTATACTTGTGGATCCAGGTAGCTCGGCCAATATTATCAGGTCAAGGGTCGTGAAGCAGCTCGGACTACTCGACCAGATCGTGCCCGCCTCTTGAGTCCTCAAAGGATTCAACATGGCGAGTAAAACAATGAAAGGGGAAATCACCCTCCCGGTCAACGTGGCCGGCACAACCCAAAATGTCAAATTCCATGTCATCGAAGGAAACATGAGCATGCAGCGAGAGAGATGTTCGCAGTACACAATGTGGCACCAACATCTACGCCTCCAACATTGGAGGAACTAAAGGATAAGCAAACAATGAGGTAAACAGTTTGATACCCATTCTCGGCTTCACCCGAATAAAACAAGCAAAGGACCATGCCGCATTCTCGGAGCAAACACTAAACGCATATCGAGGCTCGAAGCGCCATCGCCACTAAGGTATAACCATCTTCCTTTCTTACATCTTACACTAACCTTTGTGCAGATGTCCGAACATAACAGTCGAACCGCTGTCTGGATCGAAGACCTTAAGGTCCCAAAGCATACGTTGCACTCTTTTCCTTCGATCGGATTTTATTCCAAGAAGGGTTTGATCGACAAGGTTTTTTAACAAGGCAACAATGTATATGCTACCTAAGGAGAACTCAACAAGTATTCGAGATTCCTCTTTAATAAACCTCGAATACTGAGGGGCATCCCCCCGGGAGATCATCTCCGCGGAGAAATCAAAATGAGCGAAAGAGGGTCTATATAGGGAAATGATGTATCGAGCCAAACGGTCGAAAGAGCCGTGTCTGCATAGAACAATCAAACTCTCAGCGGCAAAAATATGTATACTTGTACCAAGTATTCAAAGAATACTTTCCCCTCCATCAAAGCATTTGGCGTTTCAAAGAAGTTCTGTATTTTTTACAAAAACGGTTCAGAGCCAAAATGTCCCGAACACTCGGGGACTGGTGTCAAAACTTGAAACCATATGACCCCCAGGTCGAAAGCTTCAAATTCGTAAGCCTTTAATGAGGCAACGTCAAGTCTAAAAGAACGGCTCTAGAGCCAAAAACTCTCGACATCTCGGGGATTTTCGCCGACGGTCACCCCATCGAGGTATCAAGAACCTGAGGCTGTAAGACCCCATACGAGCAAACTCGAGCCCAAAGGCCCTCCACGTGGAAATATCAAGAAAATGTAAGACCTCCACGAGGTGTTACCAGTGCTATAAGACCTCAAGCCAGGCATGAACCGTACTTGTACCAAGTAACCATTTATAAGACCTTACAAAAAGGCATCATTTCGAATACTCGGGGACTGATGCCAAAGACTCGAGGCCATATGACCTCCGGGTCAGAAACTTCAAACTCGTAAGCCCCCAATGAGGCAACATCAAATTTACAAAAAATGGCTCCAGAGCCAAAGAAATTCCGACGTCTTGGGGACTGTTGTCAATTATCACTCCATCAAACTATCAAGAACTCAAGGCCGTAAGACCCCAAGCGGGCGACCTCGAGCCCGAAAGCCCTCCATGTGGCAATACTAGAAAATGTAAGACCTCCACGAGGCATTATCAACCATATAAGACCTTTTAAAGGCAACATCAATATCTGTAAGACCTCAAGCAAGGCATGAACTATACTTGTACCAAGTGACAATATCTGTAAGACCTCAAGCAAGGCATGAACCACACTTGTACCAAGTGACAATATCTGTAAGACCTCAAGCAAGGCATGAACCACACTTGTAACAAGTGACAATATCTGTAAGACCTCAAGCAAGGCATGAACCACACTTGTACTAAGTGACCAAAAATGTAAGACCTCAAAGGCATGCAGAAATTTGTAAGCCCTTACAAAAGGCATAATCCCGATCTTAAAGTTAAGGCTATATATCGAACTTGTAAAACCCTTAAAAAGTTATACCCTCGATATAGATGCCGAAACTACTTTACTCGGGAACTGAAAGGCTCCGGCCAAACACAATGACTATGGTCATAAGGCTGTACCAGCCAAACTAATGTGACTCGGGGACACCCGAACGTTGCTACAAAATCACAGGCCTTCAATTACTTGGAAAATACTTCGAAAAGAATCAGCTAAACAGGCTACTCTCGATATAGGGAAAAGAGCTTCAACCATGTCAGCTCCTAACTACAGGCTTTGAGGTGCTCAAACCGTCGAAGAGTCAGGCAAACACAACTTCAAAACTCCTTAACGAGGGAAAAATAAATCCTATATTAGAGGTGGCATCGACCCAATGCGTAAGAGCCACTGTCGCCAGCCCATATAAAAGGTCGTACCGACCTAAAGCGCAAGAGCCACTGACGCCAGCTTACATTAAAAGGTCGTAACGACCCAACGCGTAAGAGCCTAAGGGCCAGCTTTAAATTCGAAAACTTGAGGGTCAAATGAGCTCGAGTCGAAACCCGACTCAGAGATTGAACACAAAATAGTTAACTGAATATGCTTAAGGGCGAAAGCATAAGAGCCACTGTTGCCAGCTCAAACTAAAGGTCATACCGACCTAACACGTAAGAGCCACTGTCGCCAGCTTAAGCTAAAGGTTGTACCGACCTAAATGTGTAAGAGCCCTTGTTGCCAGCTTAGATCAGAGGTCGTGTCGACCAAATGCGCAAAAGCCTACGGGCCAGCCTAACGGGCCTCAGAGCCAAATTGTACACCTGAGGGTCATTACTCGAAGTCCTGTCCACTTGGCCAATCATCAAACAACGTGTAAATGAAAGACATACGAAAGCAAACAAAAATTCATGGAAGGAGAGAACCGAAAGGTATCTTTACATACACGCACGTATGAAACAATGCAAGGCTACATTTACAAAGTTCTCTAAGAACAATGTACAAAGAATCAAAAAGGAAAAAACCTAGTCTAATTTCCCCTCGGGGACTGCGGCCTCGTCAACCTCTTCTCCATTACTTTCGGCATCAGATACGAGGAATTTGGCATCGTATTCATCCGCCTTAGCCTGAACTATCTCTTTCGAGAGATCAAAGCCCCTAGCGTGAATCTCTTCCAGGATGTCCCCCCGAAATCTACGCCGGGCATACCCATTGCTTCTGCTCTCTCGATCGGGAGTCCCTCTTAGCTCAGCCCGATCTTCGACGACGTCTTTTAAATAGACGATCACTTTCTTATCGGCCCTAGCCTGAATCTCTTCAGCTTCAGCCCCGGCATCCACGGACCTAAGCCTTTATATCCAAAAGGTCCGACTCGAGCATTGCAATCCTGCTCGATTGGACCAAGCTATTTTTACAAGCATTCTGAAGTTGCACCTCGAAGGTAGAAGCCCTGGCCAAAAGCATTTTTTGGCTGCAACTTGGGCATCTATATGAGCCTTTAGCTCATTACACTCATGCTTGGCCTGACCAACTTGGCCCCCAAAGGCGTTCCAGGTCCTCCGTCTGTCTCTGCAACTGAAATATCAAATTATTAGTCTCCGGGGATAGTAGAAGAAAACATGTATCTACTCAAAACAAAGGTTACCTGTCTCTCGAGGTAGCCTTCGTAGTCCAGGATTCGACTCGCCTCGTACCAAAGGTATACCGACTCCTTTGCCCTTTTATTGCAAAAAGTCCCAAGGGATTTCTCCCCTTCCAAGGCTTTTCGCAACCTGGATTCGCGGCAGTGCAGCTCGGACTTGAGCCTGTCAAAGGCCTATGAAAAAGAAGCTCAATCAGAAAATGAAAGCGCAAAACTGAAAGGCCAATACAGCCGGCCAAAACTCACCATAGAACATAAGCCGCTGAGCCTCCTCGAAAGTTGAGCGCACATCTACTGGCCTGGTCCCATCGGCCCCGATAGAACCACTCTCGATGGGAATACGATCGCTTGACAGCCCGCTTGATTTAGGCGGCCCCTGGCCTCGAATTCCCCACGAAGTACCTTCGGCGGGAGAAGAAGAAGGCGGCAGGAAATCTTTATCCCACAAAGTACCTTCGACGGGAAAAGAAGACGGCGGCAAAGAAGAAATCATTTTTTCCAAGGCTAGAAGCCTCGGATGCTGCAGGCTCAGCCGATACATCTCTTTAAGCCTCCGGGCATGGCTTGCCTCGCAATGAGAGCCCTCGTACTTTGAGGATTCCTTCCGTTCATTATCATTCCTCCGCCCCGAAGCCGACGACCCTTCTTCCTCTCCGAGAGAACACGGTCTCACCTCAGAAACCTCTCCAATGCCCGCGGTGATGGAGATTAATACGCATAAAGGAAAGTACCTTTCTAAGAAAATAAACCACACGTCACATACCGTGGTGTTTTGCTTCCCATCTACCCTTCGACAGGTCTCGCCACTTACGCCCATCATAGGTCGAGCGAGCTGCCATCTTCCATGTCCAATCCGCCAGGTCCGGGACCTCATATGGAATCCATAGGATCGCTGTAATAAAGAAAAGGAAAGCATCTTTACGGAGCCCGCCTCCACCATGAGCGAAAATAATAAGCATGCAAGTGTGCCACTTACGTGCGAATTTCCATTTCTCAGGAAATAACAGGAATTCCACGGGGAAAATATTGACAGTCCGCACTCGGACAAAGCGATTTATCCATCCTCGGTCTCCATCTTCTTCATCTTCGGCAAGAAAGGGCCTCGTGGATCGACATGGTAAAGTAATTAGGCCTCGGTAATGAAAGAGCTGGCACAATCTGATGAGATGGCTAAGGGTGAACTCAAGCCCGGATCCCTCCGCGAAGAACCTCCTCATCAATACTATCCTCCGGAACAACGGATGAACCTATGCCAGGGTAACCCGATATCTTCTGCAAAACTCGAGCACGACTCTATCAAGGGGGCCCAATATAAAGGGGCACGTGTACACATTCAAAAAACCCCCTACATCAGCCACATATGATGCTCTCATCCGGGGAAGGTACCTGCAGTACTACCTTTTTTTCCTATCCGCAGTCTCTCCTGTTTGCCTCGAGGTGTTCTTCTCCTATTGATGAGATGAACCTTGATGCGAGCTCCCGATGGTCCTGAACATTGGGAGGCCTTTCCTAACGAAAGGTCCCTCCTCAAGATAGAGCGCCCCGAGGTCAGCTCACCGGACGCCAGTAGTGTACCACCGACCAGGCATGAAGCAGAGGTGGAACTCCCCTCTCCTTGATGAACAGATTTGGATGAAGCAGCCATAGCTATGATAAAACAAGAAAAGGCAGGTGAAGACTTAGGCGAAGGCTTTGAGCCGAAAGGGGAAGCATACGGCGGGACCGTCCCGATCACTTCATGACCGTGCCATACGGATGACGCTGTCTTACAATGTTCGAGGGGTCAAGGATCCCCGTGTCAACCTAGCCTAGAGATGGTGCCCAATCTCGAAGCTCTCTATCAATATAATTGTGAGCTCTAAGGAGCAAGCCACATAAACCTAGCATCGAGATGGTGCCTGATCTCGAGGACCTCTATTATTTGAAGTACGGGCCATTCACCCGATTCTTAAGCCCAAGGGCTACCCGATTTCAAGTCACTTTCTCACTCGAGAATTATTAATAAAGCCTCAGATCTGTCTTCGCCTTCAGATCAACTTAATCTCTCTCTCAGTTACTTTAGCTCAGGGGCCATCTATAAACGCCTTATGGCCATCTTCATTTTAAGTTCAAAGCAGGTTTTCGAGGCCGCCCGAGTTCAAGCAAACTCTTACTCTGGAACTATTTGCGAAGGTTTAAGGGTTGTATGGATGCGACCTTTAGACACCGTGCTTGTCACATCAATCGCTCGACAAGGCGTAAGCTGATGATGTGATAGAAGTATCGGAGAGGCAAGGATTCAAGACCGTTTCTTATCATTTTTCACTCTGAGAAATGCGGGGGCTATCTGTATACGGCTAAAATCGGGGAACCCGATTTTGTGACCGTTATGACATTCCACGGCCTGCCTCCAGCGGCCTCGAGTTACAGTTCTAAGTTCGACCCGGGGGTCCCCTTTGCTCGACCTCGGGGCGGCGCGAGTCGGTGGCTACCATGGATAAGCGGGAAGTTCCCAAGACACGTTACCAAAGCTGACAATATTTGCAAGATAAGTACTAGCCTGTAACAGACTAGTAAATAGTTGTACCAGCTATGTCTCTTTGTAATAAATGCACATGTACTATATTGGGATTCCCTATCCTATATAAGGGAGATCCTTGTCACTTTGTAGTGGGATCTGTTACTCAATATCAATATATGAACATTCTCTCTGCTCTCGAACTTAACATATTCTCTAGAACTCATTTCTTCCATTTATTGCTTATATTCATTGTGTTCCATTTATTGTTCTTCATTTATTGCTTATTATTGGCCATAAAGAGCCGTCATTGAATCTATTATAACTGTTAGCCTCTCCATCGACTGCCCACGATAGAGTATGAGGCTCGACCTCGAGGCCCCGAATAAGCAAGCTCGAGGCCCCGCTTATCAGCCTATTGGTTTGGTTATCACCTTGTTCTCAAGCTCTTATCTCATTTTCTAATCTCTTACCTAACATCTATTGCCTAAAAAACTAGCATAAAAATAGATCACATTTTTTTAGAACCACAAAATCAAATTTAATTGTAATTACCATTTTAACAGTAAACAAACCCCATCATTCTTCTTTAATCCACCATAGCCATGATCTCACACTATAATTCAACTAAATCTTTCACAATCTCATGTAGCACAAACCATAAAATACATCAAATCATCCTCTACACCCACATACACCCTCGTGAGAGTCAAGCCAACTTTCCCAAGTGATCTAAACTCAAGTTGCAACAAAAATAATCCACTGGTAGGAAGAAATGCTTCGCAGAAACATCATAAAGATCAAACATCCGTAGATTAACCAGCATGTGATAACCGACCTGCTTAGCCTCAAACTAGCATCTCTCTATGCCCTACTAAGACCAAAACCACTATGCAATCACTTAATCTTCCCGAGTCCAAACTCGTCAACAAGACATGAGAATCTACCTCATTCCACAAAGGAACAACATGAAAGACCCCTCGACACGCACATAACTCGAGACCGTACAACATATCAAGACATAAATCAAGCACTCAATAGTCCTTTTTCACATCCCAAGCAACCTTTCTCGTCGCATCCAAGCCATCTGAACACATCCCACAATCACATCATACTCATCATATAGCCATCTAACAACTAACTGCAACATAAATCCCACTCCACTCATTGGATAATACCGGACATATGAGTCCAAAATCACATACTCAATCAACCAAAACCACCGAGCTCGAGCAGCGGTTTGAACCACGACCTCAAGTCCTCCAGACTGGCCCATTACCAAAACACAGAAGACACATCTCACGCCTCATCCATGACATCAAAAGCATACATCGCACAATTGATTCCGAGTGCTCAACATAACGTACGAGTTAGTGGAAGAAATTCAAAGAGATATGCTTCAAGCTGAATCAATGATGCACGATAAGAAAAGAAAGATGGGAAGTTTTCCTACACGCCCTATAGCCTCTCGAAGATAGATATGGACGTCATCATACCGATCCACAAGATATACTAGACACTTGCTCATGACTCATAAAGCCTTTGAACTTAGAGCTCTGATACCAACGTGTCAGGACTCAAAATCCATCTAGTCGTGATGGCACCTAACTTAACCCAATAGGTAAGCCAAATAACATTCAACACAACTCAGCTGAGAATAACAAGAGTAAATGAGTTGAATAACTGGACATCTATACAAACTCTCAAGGATTGGTAGTACAAGTCATGAGCAACCAAGACTTAGATTTATAAAGTTGGTATAAAATAAATAATACGCGTGTTCGAAATATACATAACATATTACTAGTCTAAAACTACCAGGGACAAGTGGTAGCTATATCCGAAAATCAGGTACGTCATTAATGCCTGCTGCCGCCATAATGAGCATCATCAACTCTAAGATCTGCATGCAAGGTGAAGAAGTAAAGTATGAGTACAACTTATCCGGTATACTCAATAAGTATCCTAACTAACCTCGGCGAGGTAATAGAAGCAAGAATTATAAATGATACTCGCCAATCACCTGTACAACTTCATAAATTTCCCAAAAGTATGGAACAGATATATGATCAAATCCGAAAATCACAAATAAAACCACCTTGGTGCTCAAAATGCTTTTTAAAGTGTTCTGCTCAGGCAATGTATAGCATATAATGAAGATATGCAAGTAAATAAGATAAACAATCAAGGAAATTGCAAGTAAAGATGAAATGCAATAACCAATCCGTTGCGGCATGCAATTCGATCTAAATAGAAATCACATCATGGTTCAGGCTCACAATAGAATCTCAGTAACCAAACCAAAACCAATCACTAGCTCTCCTAAAGCTCACATCAGCCAGAAATGCATCGGTTTCTCACAATCCGCGTGTACACCATCAAGAAGGCACATGAGAGGGTGCCACTAGGGGGACGGATCCATATCCACATGCATGCACAACCAATTCAACGTGCTATCAGCCTGGCAAGGTCACAGGCTCAATATTATAGTCCGTACAGCATGGTCATATGCATAACAATACAATCCGCCCGGCATGGTCACAAGCATAACGACAAAAAGCGCCCGGCGTGGTCACAGGCATAACAACACAATCTACCCGGCGTGGTCACAAACATAACAACACAATCCGCCCAGCATGTTCACATGCATCTAGTCCAAATCACAACACACAGAAGCAATTATACAAGAATACATGTATATGATGAATGAATATAAGATTTCATGCTCCTGGATTGGCATAAATAACATGCTAGAGTGTAGGCACGTGCAAAGTGTGCTATCATAGCTCATATCAACAATTTCATCACGGAATAACAATTATCAAGTTCATTCAGAGAATTAGCCTCTATGTAATCTAAAATATGGATCAAATATCTCACAATAAGGTTTTGAATATGGGACATATCACACCTTTAAGCTTAACAATAAATTCAAGGCATATCATATCCTAAACAATATAACAAGCATGAATAAATACCCATATGCTCGCACATGGGCTTAATCCCCACACATTTGCACACCCATAGCCTATAACAATCACATATAACTCAGGCAACTAGTGCCTTAACTAAGTTTAGGTAAGATACTGTCACGACCGAAAATCCAACTAGTCGTGACGACACCTAACCCGAACCTGCTAGGTAATCCAATTAGAAACAATCCAATATTAATGATATTCATTAAGAGAATTGATGATAATATAACTGAATTTTTATATAAAAAATTCCCAAGGACTGGTAGTACAAATCATGAGCTTCTAAGATTAAGAGTTTACAAAGCTGCTATGAATAAATAAATCATCTGTTTGAAATATAGATGAACAAATTAATAATTTTAAAGCTACCAAGAACAAGAGGCAGCTATGACTGGAACACAAATACGTCTTCAATGCCAGCTCCTGCCATTCACAACAACATCAACATCCAAAATCTGCACGCAAGGTACAGAAGTGTAGTATGAGTACAACCGACCCCATGTACTCAATAAGTAACAAACCTAACCTTAGGTTTAAAGCAGTGACGAGCTTGGACAATGGTCAAAGTCCAACACCAATAGCCAACAACAACTCATAACAATGTAATAAAGTAGCACAAGATATAACTCAAGGATATGATGCTCAACTTGTTCAGAGTTACGGAAAAATAGGCATGCTTTTCAAGTATAGCAGTAAAACCCATATCTTTCACCGAAATCACCAAAATATAAGTAAATTAGAAAAACTGTTATTATTCACTAAAACTTTCAACAACACATAAGATATTTAATTCTCTGATGGCATGAGAAAAGTACATCTCTATGCCTACATGTCAATGTGCATGTGAAGTCATGAATGTCACAAATCCGTGTAGTATGAGGAAATTCATCTCTATGCCTTTATGTTAAGTATGCATGTCAAATGCGTTGTAACACAGTGATGAACTCATGTACTAATACTCTCAGAGTACTCAATCTCATTGTCTCGCGCTCCTACTCATCACACTCAATCACTCAGCCCATTCAGTCACTCAGCACTATACGGTACCTGCTGCGGCGCGCACCTGCTCCCTTCATTAATCAATAAAACATGCGGTCACTGCTGGTATGTCAGACTCCAGAGGGGCGGATCCTACCCAAGTGCTAATAATACCTGATGCTGCGCGCAGCCTGATCCCATCATGAATAAATAATACCTGCTGCGACGTATAACGCGATCCCATCATGAATCAATAATACCTTCTCCGGTGTGCAAACCGATCCCATCATGAATCAATAAGTCCTGCTACGGCGTGCAACCCGATCCCATAAATATCACTCACAATCCTGCCCACAGGCCCCAACTCAGTCATCAATCTCTCCAGTTTCTTGGGCTCACAAATCTCATGCCAATTATCCCAAACAATGATAACACGTTATGACAACAAATGATAACAAAGACTGAGATATGACATGCAAATGAATGACTATGACTGAGTATGTAACTGCAATTTTTTAAGCAAATAACACAATAGCACAAATGACCTCAGCGGGGCTCAACAGAATAAACATATAGCCTAAACATGGTTTCTAACATGGATCACAACCCAGTTACTCTATCACGTAGAAATTTCATGGATATAGACAAGATTAGATAACTACATATTACCACAGAATTAACCGAGTCATAATTCACACGGTGCGCGCCCACACGCCTATCACCTAGCATGTGCGTCACCTCAACACCAAACACATATCAAGTACATTCAGGGATTCATACCCCAGCACCAAATTTAGAAGTGTTACTTACCTCGAACATGCTGAATCCAATACCGAGCAAGCAAAACGGTACTCCAAAAATTCCATCTCGCGTGTACCGACCTCCGAACAACTCGAAACTAGCCAAAAGCAACTCAAGAACATCAAATAATGCCAAAGGAAACAAACCCAATCGATAAAGGTCGAATCTTTAATCAAAAGCCCAAAGTCAACCAAAAAGTCAAACCCGGGATCGTATCTCGGAACCTGACAAATTCAAAAAACTCAGCAACCCATTCAATTATGAGTCCAACCATACTAGTTTCACTCAAATCTGACTCTGAATCGATGCTCAAAACTCGAAAACACTTTATGAAAGTTTAGACAAAAAAGCCCCAATTTCTCTTTGGAGATCATCAAACAAATGCCAAAAACGAGGATAGATTCATGAAATACAATCAAAATCGAGCAGAGAACACGCACCCCAATCTATGTGGTGAAAATCACTTCAAAAATCGTCTCAATCTCTCCATAGCTCCAAATATGAATAAAATGTCTAAGCCCCTGATTTAAAGCTTCTACCAGCCATTTCACTTTTGCGAACAAATGAGCCGCGTCTGCGACAATACATCTACGACAATACATCTGCTTATGCGAATCCAGCTGAAAACTTGACCCTTGCATTTGTGGACAAAATGTCCGCTTCTGCGATATCGCAGGTGCGAACAATCATCCACTCCTGCGCAAGACCTTGCTTCTGTGCTCCAGCCAACTGCACCTGCGCATCCACACATGCGCTCAAAGCTCCACTTGTGCGATCTTTCCTCACCCAGCCTTTTCCTGCTTCTGTGATGAACAACCTCCATCTGTGAAGTTGCTTCTGCAACCAAGACTCCGCAGATGCGGCTACACCAGCACTAGAGATCTTCAGCAATGTAACAAGAGATAAAAATGATCCGAACCACGTCCATAACTCACCCGAGCCCCTAGGGACCCCGTCCAAATATACCAACAAGTCCTATAACATAACATGGACCTACTCGAGGCCTCGAATCATGCATAACAACATTGAAATGATGAATCGCACCTCAAATCAAATATAATGAACTTTGAATCTTTCAACTTCCAAAACTAATGCTGAAACATATCAATTCAACTCGGAATGGACTCAAATTTTGCGCCCAAATCCAAAATGACATAATGTTTACCGTGAAAATGGTAATAACAATTAAATTTGATCTATTTTTATGCTAGTTGTTATGCGGTTAATGCTATGTGTGAGATTTAGAAACGAAATAAGAGTTAGAAATAAGGATGATAACCAAACCGATAGGTTAGCAATCGGGGAGTTGATCAAGCCGAATCGCTGTCGATTAGGGTCTCGAGCTTGCCTATTCAAGGGCCTCGGGGTCGAGTCTGAAGCTTGGATGGGAGCTATCGAGGGTAGTCGACGGGTAATAACAGTTAGAAACAAATCAATGGCGGCTCTTTATGGCCAATAATAAGCAATAAATGATGAACAATAATGAAGATAATAAATGGAACCAATAATATCAAGAGAATGTGTTAGAGAGCAGAGAGAATGTTTTTATGTATTTTCTGTGTGGAGCAACCGATCCTCCACAAATGACAAGGTTTCCCCTTTATATATGAGGGAGAACATAGTACAAAAGCATTAATTACAAAGATATGGGGCAGGTATAGCCACCTACTGCCCAGATACGCTTTCAAACTAGTACACTAGGCTTTGTCAGCTCTAGTCACGTGCCTTGGGAACTCTACCTTGAATCACCGAGACCGGTGATTCACATTGTCCCGGGGCCGGTCATTACTCATAACGTCCTGAAGTCGTACTATCTCGAAATCGACTGTCGAGGATTCTCGGAGTCGAACACTGGAAGCCCTCGAGACGCCGTGATGCTCGTGAAATCAGGCCATCGATTTCTACCGTATACACATAACAAAGCTATTCCAATTCCCGGAACCACAATTTGAATTCGACATCATTAATGTCAACTCTTGGTCAAACTTATGAATATTCCAAACCTTCAAATTTTAAACTTTCGCCAGTTAGTGCCGAAACGTTCTAGAAATATCTTAATGCAAATCCGGCCATTTGCCCGAGTCCGAAATCTCTATACGGACCTAATGGAACCATCAAAACTGCGATCCTGGGTCAAATACTCGAAAGTCAAACTTTGTCAACTCTTCCAACTTAAAGCTGCTTAGTTGAGAATCATTCTTCCAATCAATTTCGAATAACCTGAAAACCAAACTGACGATTCACACAAATCATAATACATCATTCGATGCTGCTCAAGACTTCAAATAGCTTAACAAAATGCAAATGCTCAAAACGACCAGCTAGGTCGTTACATTCCCCCCACTTAAACATACGTTTGTCCTCGAACATGCCAAGAGTCATTTTGAAGCCATCAAATCGCCGTGTAGCCTTTCCATGCACATACGGGGGGTGATCCCACGTCACCCCAATCCATGTAAGCCTGACAACACATCATAACTGAAGATCATTACTTTAATCTTAGTTCGTAAGCCTTAGAACCCAATTCCAAACATCCAAAATTCCTTACAAGACCCGAATCTCGCATCTACACTCTGTATGAGTCTGAACAGGCTGTATCAAGCCATAACCATATCCCAAGATGTAATCAAATGATATACCACACAAATCGCATACTCGTATCAATAATTCCCGATCACAGTAAATGCTTAAAACAAACCCAATACCGATAGTAAATGTCATATCAAGTAAAACCTTTTTCAAAACCTTCGTACATTGTCGATGATGAAAGAAACACACAGAAACTTATAACCACTCATCAGATCAACAAGCCATGGAGCTCTCTCACTCGTCCAACTAGAACCAAAGCCAAAGTCTTAGCCGACTTCCGACATTATTCTTCCAAACATACCGTAATCAAATCCGATAGTATCCATCTAGGTCCAATGACCTTATCTCATCAAACACAACTATTCTATTGACATGCCACACCAATACAACCTAAAGCCACAAACCGTACAATCCGTGCACTAATAAGCAACAATTCAAACGTACTTAATCATGGAAAATGACTCAAATAAGAGAATCGTCCCACAAGCTCAACAAGTACCACCACAATGCAATACTACGAACCCATCATAGATAGTAGAACCAAGACACATGAATCTTACACAAAGGATCATATCCCAACATAACCTAGCTGCAATGCATGACCCCATACAAACACTGGTCCATATATGAAATACCTCAAGCCACAAGGCTCAAATCAACAACCACGCGCAATTTGACATCAAGTACATGGAGTGGATGACCATAACCATGGAGAAGCAAATAACACAATATACTACAACCTAGAAAGACCATAACCAAGGCGCAATCAACCATTCCACACCCCAATCACCATCTCGCTCGAATTTCACTATAAGGCCCAAACGGAACTGCACCTTGTGTGCATATAACCAACGAATCACAACCCCTCGTAGCATAGAAGAGTAACACATAGAACATATCAGATGCGAATAAAATCAATTCTAACCGAAAGGCACATCCCTTAACAATAGCAGTATGGAGTCAACAAATCCGACCTGGTAGAGAATACACATCCTCATTGGGCCTACCAATGGGCCCTCAAATCAACTCTGGTCATCCCTAAATGGACAAATAGCCCTCCAAAAGTCCACAACGACCTAACCATAATATGTAGCACCATCTTTCTAACTCTGGCCATGTCTTCACAATCCGCATCCTCGAAACAATATGCTTCTAAGAACTCCCAGTCTCCAAATCTAAAGAACACATGAATCACTATAGTCGATCCTGACTCCACCTCTCAAACGACTAACACATCTCTCATGTAAAATTATCCCTTGAGAAATACTTCTATTATTCCCTCGTCTCACATAGCAAAAATTTGAATATCAGCAGTCGATCAAATAGGCGAGTACCACAATACCAATGAAGCATCTGTAAGTCACAACTCAGTGCGCCTTCTGAAACGTGCACCCTTCTTAAGCAATGCCAAGTAGTAATAGCTTTCATCTAGTCATCTGAAACCATCCATGCTATCAAGAATTCACGACCTTCCCTTCCAAAACTGAACTGTGACCTTGTACCTGTAAATCTCAATCCCACATAACACACCGCATCTATCGTGCCATCACATGAAAAGCACGAGAATCTCACAATTGACTATGAGTCACCAGCGGAACACATACTCGATCAATCAGAAACCTTCCATTTGATCCTATCCAGGAGTAAATCAAAATACGCAACACGCTCCTCATGGCGGTAGGAAATATCCATCTCAAACCGTGATAGAAACCATCGAGAACTCTTCGAAACCCATTTACATAAACCCAAGCCATCATAACTGAATCTCTCTAACTCTACCAAGCCACGCAGGTCACCAAACCCAAGAGTATTGCCACAAAACACCTGTAGAGACTCACCACATCATAAGTATCCAAAGAATCGATCATATCCATTACCGTGCTGATCCAACCTACTACCAAGCCATCCTATTTCTACGAGTTCCTTCCGAATTACCCTCAAGTTGACACTTCTCCTTGCCAAAACACCACGACCTTTACCTAAATCTCACCACAAGAGATCCTAGTATCAAACCACACTGCCCTAAGGCCCTTAAGCCGCTGTATTCCCTTTTAGCACCCCAAAAGTACCACAATCGAGACACCCACTCTACAAAGATCTTCTGTGAATCTAAGTTGTTTCCTTTCACCTTTATGACACTGAAATGTAAATACCGCTAGTCCCGACACCATCCGATGCAAATCTCAGATTCTAGCCATATACAAATTCGGAAAATTCTCAATTCCTACATATAAATCTTGAACCCATTAGAACCTTCTCGAGAGTTACCCACTCTGCTCAAATCTCAACTGCACCGACAAAATGGGCCAAACAACATGTACCCCATTAGCATGACAACACCCAAGAAGTAACCCTGCCATAACGCGACCGAGCAAGTTCCTACTCCATGCGCACTACATCCTTTATGAATAACAACTCAAATCATACCACGATTTCCATACACCTATAAAGTGTAATATAACCTGTATATAGAAATTCCCTTACTCGAGTCATCCTCGATCTCAACCTCTGTAAGTTAGAAATTATCCACAAGTATGCCTCAGACCAAAAGTAATATTTAACACATAACCATGCAATCAAATTGTCGATACCAGGCTCCCCCACTTGGCTCAAAGCCAAAGATCAAAATGTTCGATAACTCACAATATCCTTACTCAACTGCCATAATACCGCGGAGAGATTCAACTAAATTCTTCACAAGCTCAAGCAACACCAACCATAAAATAGCTCAAATCATCCACTAAGCTCGTATTCATCTTCGTGATAGTCAATTCAACCCCCTCAAACGATCGAAAACAAATCGCAACACACATAACCCACTAGTAGTAAGAAACTCTCCACACAACCATTATAAGGGTCACACATATATAGATTACCTCGCAGGTGATAACCCACATGCTTAGCCTCAAACTGACATCTCTCTGTACCCTTTCACAGTCCCAACTACTATGCAATCACTTAATTTTTCTAAGTCCAAACTCATCAACAAGACATGAAAATGTTCTTCGCTCCACAAATGGGAAAACACGAACGAATCTCTCAACAACCTTCACAACTCAAGAACTTATGACACATCCCTAGAAATCGAGCATCCAATAGTCCTTTTTACACCTCAATCAAACTTTTCCCGTCACATTCAAACCATCTGAACAAATCCCGCTATCACATCCTAATCATCATATAGCCATCCAAACACTCAGTGAACCACCAGTCCCACTCATAGGGACACCACTGAACACAAAAAACACATCTCGTACCTCAACAATAGAATCACAAGCTATCGATGCACCGCTGATACTGAATGTCACATACGCGTATGAGTGAGTGGAAGGAAACTCAAAGAGATATGCTTCAAGCCGAATCAATGCTGCACGATAAGGAAAGAAAGATGAGAAGTTTATCCTCATTGCCTTGTAGCCTCCCGAAGATAGATATGGACGTCATCATACCGATTCTCAAGACTCTACTAGACACTTGCTCATGACTCGTAGTACCTATGAACCTAGAGCTCTTATACCAACTTGTCACGAACCAAAATCTAACTAGTCATGACGACACCTAACCCCAATCCGCTAGGTAAGCAAATTAGCAACAATCCAATATCAATGCGATTCATTAAGAAAAGTAAGGATAATACAACTGAACTTTTATATAAAGAATTCCCAAGGACTGGTAGTAAAAATCATAAGCTTCTAAGATTTAGAGTTTTCAAAACTGGTATGAAATAAATACATCATCTATTTGAAATATACATGAACAAATTAATATTCTAAAAATACCAAGAACAAGAGGCACCTATGACCAAAATGCAGGTACGTCTTCAGTGCCAGCTCCCGCCATACACAACAACATTAACATCGAAAGTTTGCACGCAAGGTGCAAAAGTGTAGTATGAGTAAAACTGACCCCATGTACTCAATAATTAACAAGCCTAACCTTGAGTTGAAAGCAGTGACGAGCTTGGACAACGGTCAGAGTCCAACACCAATAGCCAACAACAACTCATAAAAATATAATAAAGTAGTATAAGAGATAACTCAAGGATATGATGCTCAGCTTGTTCACAGTTACAGAAAAATAGGAATGCTTTTCAAGTATAGCAGTAAAACCTAAATCTTTCACCGAAATCTCCAAAATATGAGTAAATCAGAAAAATTGATTTTCCCCAAAACACTCAACAACATATAAGATATTTCATCTCAGATGGCATGAGGAAAGCATATCTATATGCCTACATATAGATGTTCATGTGAAGTCATGAATGTCACAAAATCGTGTAGCATGAGAAATGCATCTCTATGCCTGTATGTCAAGTAAGCATGTCAAATGCAATGCAACACAATGATGAACTCATGTACTCAAACAATCAGAGTACTCAATCTCACTGTCTCGCACTCCCACTCATCACGCTCAATCACTCAGCCGACTCAGTCACTCAGCACTTTACGGTACCTGCTGTGGCGCACAGCCCGATCCCATCATGAATCAATTAAACATGTGCTCACTGCTATTACGTCAGGCTCTGGAGGGGCAGATACTGCCCAAGCACTAATAAAATCTACTGCAGCGGGCAACCCATTCCCATCATGTATCAATAATATCTGCTGCGGCGTGCAGCCCGATCCCATCATGAATCAATGATACATGCTGCGGTGTGCAATCCGATCCCATCATGAATCTATAATGCCTGTTGCAGCGTGCAACCCGATCCCATCAATATCACTCACAATCCATCCCTCTAGCCCCAACTCAGTCATCAATCTCTCTAGTCTCTCAGGCTCCCAAATCTCATGCCAATTAACCTAAACAATGATAACACGTTGTGACAATAAATGATAACAGAGACTGAGATATGATATGCAAATGAATGTCTATCACTGAGTATGTAACTGCAAATTTTTAAGAAAATAACTCAACAACAGAAATGACCTCAGCGTATCTCAACAAAATAAGCATATAGCCTAAACATGGTTTCTAACATAGATCACAGCTAAATTACTCTATCACGTATAAATTTCATAGATAAAGACAAGATAAGATAACTATACAGTACCATAGAATTAACCAAGTCATAATTCACACGGTGTACGCCCACACACCCGTCACCTAGCATGTGCGTCACCTCTACACCAAACCCATATCACATATATTCAGGGATTCACACCCTTAGTACCAAGTTTAGAAGTGTTACTTACCTTGAACAAGCCGAATCCAATACTGAACAAGCCAAACGATATGCCAAAGATGCCATCCCATGCGTACTGACCTTTGAATGGCTCGAAACTAGCCAAAAGCAATTCAAGAACATCAAATAATGCCAAAGGAAACAAACCCAATCGATAAAGTTTGAATCTTTAATCAAAACCCCAAAGTCAACCAAAAAGTAAAACCCGAGTCCGCACCTCGAAACCAAACAAAACTTAAAAAACCCGGCAACCCATTCAATTACGAGTCTAACCTTTCTAGTTTCACTCAAATCCAACTCCGAATCGGTGCACAAAACTCAAAAATTCACGTTATGAAATTTTAGACAAAAAAAACCCCAATTTCTTTCTTGAAATCATCAACCAAATGCCAAAAATGAGGATAGATTCATGAAATGTAATCAAAACCGATTAGAGAACACTTACCCCAATCCATATGGTGAAAATCGCTTCAAACATCATCTCAACCGAGCTCCATACCTCCAAATATGAATAAAATGACCAAGCCCTCAATTTAAAGCTTCTACCGAGCTAATTTCTCTGATGCAAACAAATGAGCCGCTTCTCGGCATCTCTTTTGTGAAAACACATTCACTTCTGCGGATCCAGCTAAAAACTCGACCCTCACACCTGCGGACAAAATATCCGCTTCTGTGACATCGCAGATGCAAGCCATCATCCGATCAGGCGCATCCGCACATGCGCTCAAAACTCCGCTTTTGCTATCTTTCCTCACCTAGCCTTTTCCCACTTCTGCGATGTACAACCCTCATCTGCGAAGTCATTTCTGTGACCAAAACTCCGCAGATGCGGCTACACCATCACCAGAGAAATTCAGCAATGGAACAAGGGATGAAAATCTTCCGAACCACGCCTTAACTCACCCGAGTCCTTAGTGACCCCGTATAAATTTACCAACATGTCCCATAACATAACACGGACCTACTTGAGGCCTCAAATCATGCATAACAACATCGAAATGACGAATCACACCTCAAATAAAATGTAATGAACTTTGAATCTTTTAACTTCCAAAACTCATGGCGAAATATATGATATCAACTTAGAAGGGACTCAAATTTGTGCCCAAGGACCAAATGAAACAACGAAGCTATTCCAATTCCTGGAACCATAATCCGAATCTGATATGCATCGAAGTCAACTCTCGGTCAAACTTATGAACATTCCAAACCTTTAAATTTCTGAATTTTGCCTATTAGTGCTGAAACCTTCTAGAAATATCCAAATGCAAATATGGGCGTTCGCCCGAGTTCAAAATCACCATCTGGACCTAACGGACCATCAAAACTCCGATCCGGGGTCAAATACTCAGAGCCAAACTTGGTCAACTCATCCAACTTAAAGCTTCTTAGTTGAGAATCATTCTTCCAAATCAGTTCCTAGTAACTTGATAACCAAAACCGATGATTCACACAAGTCATAATACATCATATGATGCTGCTCAAGACTTCAAATAGTTGAATGGAGTACAAATGCTCAAAACTACTGGCTGGGTCGTTATAGATGCTTACCTCAAGCAAGCCAAAATCAAATACCGAGCAAGACAAACAATATATGTAAAACTCTATCCCGCATAAATCGACCTTCGTACAGCTTTAAACTAGCCTAAAGCAACTCAAAGTCATCAAATAACACCAAAGGAAATAAATCTAAAACGATAAAGGTCGAATATTTAATCAAATATTCAAAGCAACTCTAGCCCGCACATCGGAACCAGACAAAACTCAAAATTTCCGATAACCCATTTGAATAAGAGTCCAACCATACTAATTTCACTCAAATTTGACTCCGAATCGATATTCAAATCTCAAATATTTACGTTAGGAAAGTTTAGATAAAAACCCTCAATTTCTCTTTTGGAATCATTAATCAAATGCCAAAATTGAAATGGAATCATGGAATATGATCAAAACCGAGTAAAAATTACTTACCCAATCCATGTGGCGAAAATAGCCTCCAAAATCGCCCACATCCGAGCTCCCAACTCAAAATATGATAAAATGAGCTCAAGGTCCGAAATAGAGTTCTTATATGTACTGCCCGGTGGTAATCTATGCGATCGCGGTTGTATACTCGAGATTGCAACGCGCAAAATACACTGGCACAATAACAACTCCTACGTGTTCGTGGAACAAACCTAGTGAATGCGATGAACACAACAACCAGATCTTCGCGAACGCAGAACATACATCACGAATGCTAAGAGGAATCCGTATGACCTGCCCAGTCCAGCTCAACACTACGCAAACACGGAGAGACAGATGCTAACGTGAATGCAAACACGAACGCGAATGCGAACACGAAGAAGACCAGTCCCTAAAGCTATTCAAATGCGGCCTTCCAGTCATGAATGCAATGAAGAAAATCACCCAATTCAAATAATCAATACGCGATTGTTGCTTCATCTTCGCGATCACGATGAACAACTGAAACACCAGAAATTAGCAGAAACCAACAACTTCCAACATGGTCCAAAATAGTCTGAAACCTGTTCGAAACTCACCCGAGCCCCTCAAAACCCCGTCCGAAGATACCAAAAAGTTCCAAAAAGAACACTGATCTACTCGTGGCCTCAAATCATATATAAAACATTGAAAACATGGATCACATCTCAAATCATGCTTAATGAACTATTTTAAATTTCCAAATTTTAGATTTACGACGAACACGTCAAAAAAACTCAGAATCATCTCAAATTTTGCGCACAAGTTACAAATGATGTGACGAAATTATTCCAACTCCCAAAACAACAATCTGAACTCGCTAATATCAAATTTAATTTCCGACCAAACCTAAATTTTCCAAACCTTCAAATTGCCAAATTTCGTCAAATAGACTCGAAACCTTATAGAAACATCCAAATGCAAATTTTGGCATACTTTCAAGTCCAAAATCACCATCCGGCCTAATGTCACCAACAATACTCCAATCTAAGGTCAAAAGTACCAAAGTCAAACATGATCTATTCTTCCAACTTAAAGCATCTAAAATAAAAATCATTCTTCCAAATAAATTCTGAATCACCTGAAAACCAAAATAGATGATACACACAAGTCATAATACATCACAAGAAGCTACTCATGACCTCAAGCCACCAAAGTGAGTACGAATGCTCAAAACGACTAGTCGGGTCATTACAAGGGGTTAGTCGGCCGAGGAGACTTCTTGGAAGATCGAGTAGGAGATGAAAAGAAGATATCCTTACCTTTTTGGTACTCCAGGTATGATTCTAGACCTGTTCGAGGCTGAAACTTTTTTAAGAGGGGGAGAATATAACGACACAACCGGTCGTTTTGAGTATTTTAGTCCCATTTCCCTTATTTGATGCTTTATATATGTGTATTTGTGGTTACGTGACTTTTCGGGGTAGTTGGTTTGGTTTCGGACAAGTTTCGAAGTGAATTGGGTCCCTTAGTCCCAAGGTTGGGTGCTTAAGTTGTAAGAGTTGACCGGAGTTTTACTTTTGTGTAGACGACTCCGGAATGGAGTTTTGATGGTTCCGATAGCTTTGTATGAGGATTTTGGACTTAGGCGTATATCCGAACCCCTGCTCCAAATACTCCAAATACTCCAACCTCTCTGTTGACTTAGTAGTGATTTCTCTCCATTTGTTGATTGCTTCCATATCCACTTTATGTTGTTTCAAATGCTTGGCTTCAGACTCGAAGACCCTTTTACGCAGCATCCTGTATTTGACTTGTGCTTCAGCAGCGTCGCCTACAACCCTATTCTTTAGATTAATCCCCGGCTTGACATCCCCTGCTATACCATGTACCAACCATGATGGATGGAAATGCACATGGCCGGCATGATACCGATCTGGCTCGATGGTATCTTTCTCCACAATGATCTTTTGATTCCACAAGTGTTGTGCCTCGAAATTGAATGGAATGGCGTTCCCCTAGAAGTCTACTTTGTACTAAACCATTTTGGAAACTCGTGGTATAATCTGCTTTCTCCTAGCTTGCCTCATAACCTTGATAGGAGCATAATGATAGATACCCCTAAATCCGATTAGCACTAGATGAGGAGTATCTCTCGACCTGATGATGAATTCACTACTAGGGAACCACTCGAACATCCAATGTACCTTGTCATTAGTCAGATTGTTGAAGAAATGTGCCCAACTTACAACGTTCTCCGATTGCGCAAACCTGTTTGGGATAAAAGTCATTCTCTTCGGATGGTGATAGGCTATGTGGTCATTCCATGGTCGTCGCGGAAGTTCTTGACGATATTCTCCTCTCTGAAGGTGTTCCAATAACCATACTTGCAGTAACAGATTGCCACCCTCGAAATGCCTATACCCCTTTTTGCAACGGTCTTTTGGCCCGGTACATATCAGACATAATCATAGGGACAATAGTGTAAGTTTGCCCGTCAATCCCCTCCATTAAAGCCTTAGTGACCATAGCTAGGCGAGTGTGGATCCTTTCTCCTTGTATCGGAAATACTAGCATCCCCATAAAACAAACAATGAATACAAATACTCGGCGGTGAGTCCAACCCAAAGAAGTGATAGCAAACTCATCATGGTAAAGGCGGTATGACTTGCTGTGACCATAAAGTTCATAGAGGAAATCGAATGGTATGTAAGACTTATTCAGACAGACTAAATCATCATTTTCAAGAAACCTCGAGAAGTGCAGTTTTCCGGTACCAACAAACTAGGGTTGTCCCATGGGAGCCCAGCGAAACCTCCTATTTCTTCTAAAAGGGGAGTCGTTTCTATGTTACCAAAATGAAAACGGCTCTCTTCTCATCCCAGAACAGGTGGCAGCCTCGATTAATGCATTGTTTGGTTGAATGTCTAACATAGAGGGTAAATTCTCGAGGACTCTCTTCACACGGTTTTTTTCACTTGGCGGGAGATTTTCCCACCAATCTAGCAGCAAAGGTGGGATTTTTCAAACTATGCCAAACCTGGGGACTTCGTGCCTCATTTCTGCAAAACTAATAAAGTTAGCCCTTTCCCCCTCCGAATTTGGCTATTTACACGTTAATGATCAATATATTGGCACACTTTCTCCAAATAATCCACAGATCGTGATTGCGTCCATTAGGGTTATGGAAATCCCGGTGGACTTTGGATGAGGCTCGACTTAGCGAGTTATTACGTGGACTACATTCTAACGCATTCTAGGTTTGGACATGATGCATGCACAGTTAATATTAGAGTGGGGGTTTCTAGAAGAGTCTAGACCGGTACCCTCAAGTGGACACTTGAGAGAGAAAGGCACAGAACCGTCGACTGCACCGCTGATTGACTAGTTTTACCGCAAATAAGTCTTTCCAAATTTAAAGGGTGATTTAGGAAGAGCACGGACACTCATCAAGTGCCGCTATGGTATTAATTAAGCATGAATGGAATGTGATGTAGAGCATGCTTTATGCAAAGATAAAACAACACGTTGTCAAATATTTTTCATGATGAAAACAGTAAACGCAGTATTGAATAAAATGTAAAAACATAAAAAGAAATAAAACAAGGAAGAAGTTAGTTCGTGCAATGTGGAAATTGTAATAAAGTACACAAGGGAGTGAGGGTGGGGAGAGACATGATGTAGCAATTCTAAAAATGGTTAAAGGAAAACGCATGTTATGACCAAATTGAGCGAATATATTTGCATGCGAATTCATATAAAGGGAAAATGGGAAAAGGGTGTATCTGTAACAATAAAAGGGAAACGGGAGCGGGATATTCATGTAACATCAAAAAATAATAAAGGCACGTTTATCAGAGAAGACTAATTGATATAGACCAAGTTCACTTATGCTAAGAGCCTAAAAATCTCCGGCAAAGTCGCCATGCTGTCGCGCCCCCTTTTTCTCGCGAAATCGGGCTTCGACATGTGACAACTCTTTTAGGGAAGGTGTTAAGAGAGAGTCGCCACCTAACGGGTTTGAGGTGCGTTAGGGCACCTATATGCAAATAACTTAGGTTTAACCAGTTCGCATCACCAAAGATCAGGTAAGGGCTCGAAATTACCTCGAAGAGAAAGTGTTAGGCACCCTTCGAGGTCCACAATTGTGGGTCCCGGCCAAACTCGAGTTATATTTATTAGTCTATGTGATCAAATAAATGAAGAGAGAGCACAAAAAATTAAGAATTTCATTATAAACAAGTTTTGAACAGAGGGTAAAACTATTTTTTATTATAGTTGGAAAAGAAAGAAAATGGAGAGGGATCCTAAGTTTTTTAGCCTAAACGATAACCCCGTGCAACATAAATAATACTTCGTAACTCCCTCCAGATGGGGTGTTACTCATATTATTCAGCGGGCACAACTATCATCTCCTACTACCCGATTACTATCTTTAAGTTGTTACCTAAAGCGTACTAGTTCATTATAACTTGTACCCTATGCGTGAACTACCCGTCCCATTCCTATGGTCCAGGGGGCGTTTGGACCTTTATTTTTGGGTGGTTCCAGACTTAACTTAGGTTGCTCAAAATGAGGAAACTAGGTGACATACAAAACAAGTTGGACTTCATATAAAAATAACTAAAGGCTCACATTGACCCCCACACTTAGACAACAAATGCACGCAAACACATAAGCAGATTAGGAGATTTCAGAGTTCAGAACCTTAAACCTTTAAACATGATTTCTAGTTGACTTTGAATCAGAGGACGGGCAGTTTCAGATGCAAGGCATTATTTTAGAGGCATGACTTCTAAACCTAATATTATATGCTGATTATTACAGATTATAAGTGTTTAAACCTATAAACATGATATCTAGGTGCAGTAATTGGTAGTGATAACTATAGGAGATATCAAAATTGTTCAATTTGATCCTATAGGCATGCTTGCTAATAGTGGCAATGAAGCAATGTTTGAGAGTTCAATATTAGCACTTAAAAGCGAGTGATAATGTCATATAGGCAGTATTTCTAATGATTAGTAATTAAAACTGGTTCTAGCTCCTATAGGCATGTCTCTTAAGTGAGTAATTATAACAACAACACATTAACCAAGTAAGACCCTATATGCATGATTTCTAAAATGCGGATTAGTAGAACATAAACTAATATAAACCTATGATCATGGTATTTAGCGAACATGCTGCAATTGAAAGATTGGTCATTTTATTTCCTATTGGCATGATATCTAATAAAACATGTAGAAGTAGAATATGTTAAACGAATTAAACACCTATAGGCAGGTTATCTAACATACACAGTAGCAGAACATGTTTGAGCAAATTAAATACCTGTTGGCAGGTTATCTAACAGCGCATATGAACAGAACACGTTAAACAAATTAAACACCTATAATCAGGATTTCTACCAGTTTCATGCAAATATTAAAGTAAACCAATATTCCCAATTTTACTAACACCCCAATTGTTATTATTGAATTATTACAGGCTCAGTGAATGAAATAAATTACAAAGTTATGAAATTACTATAGTACGCCTTAGACAGGCCCAATGTATACCCGGCTAGGCCAGGCCTTCAATTTCACATCCAACAGGCTTCATCACAGCCCAGAAGTCATAGCCAATCAAACCTAGAAATCATCCCTCATTTTACATAAGATAGCCAAAACTCAGTAGCCATCAAAAGTCAGAAAACAGCTATGCACAAGCCCGTTGGCACATTCAGTAAGGAGAAAGGGCAAAGTTGAGCAATGAGGAAAAATGGAAAAGAACCTTGGACCCTAGTGCGTCAGAGTTCCCAAGGGCTTCAAGAACCCAGGGTAGTGCTCACACTGGGGAGGTTAAGAGGAGATTCAGGGATAGTGCAGGTTTCAGTATCAGGGGGAATGGTCAAAGACCCAAATCCTAGTGTGTCAGAGTTCACAAGGGCCACAAATGGACCCCGAGCAATGCTCACACTAGGGAAGTCAGTAGCAAAAGCCTTGATAGCCTTGGCTTTCAGCCGGCTAAGAATTAGGAGTTCAGAATACCATAAGTGACAATGAGGGGGAATGGACAATAGCTTAGGGACAAAAGTGGGGAACAGACTTATAACCTAAAGCAGACATAGCCATGGAGAGCAACTAATCAAACAGTCCAGCAGGTTTAGTAGGATTTCAACACATAAGAAAACACCACATAGATAGCCACACATTTAAAGAGTTGGGGGAAAGAAACAAGTTTGCAAGATCAGCAGTCATGACACTAAATTAATTGAGGCTTAAGAGGATCAGATTAAGCTAAACATGCATCCTAGGGTCATGCTAATCAGTATTTGGGCGTGATGGGGAACATATTTTTGTGATAAACACTGGAAGAAACAGGGTATCAAATGAACAAGGGACAGACTAAAAACATATTAGCATAGAAGCAGGATCATAGTTGATAGCAAATAGTTTTAATACCAATTGCAACACATTGTATATGCAGATAAAACATTACAAGGACTTAGAACATTGTATATAGCAAACTCATACCAAATATCACATATGGGTATTCTAGGATTGTCGAAATAGACTAAAAAACCAGAGAAGATCTAAATCATGTCACAAAATGGTTCAAGCAGGTCATGGAAAAATAGGTTAAGGTAACTGTTAAGATCTCAGTCAGTTACTAATGGGGTATGGGGTTCAAGTGAGCACGCTGAGTGACAAAATAAATCTTATAATTAACACAAACATTCTAGCATTCATTATAGAGGTTAAAGATAAAACAAACAAGCATGATTAGGGAAACATCCAGACACCCTTGCACTCAGATAACCCAAGTTAGGCTTGGGTAAACACAGAATTGGTAGCATTAGGAGGGGAGTCAGATGATAAAATACTTAGAACAAGGTAGAATTAATAGAATCACATGCAAAAGTAATCCAGAAAACATATTAAGCCAAGAATTTCAGAGGTGAGAACATACGCAAATCAAGAACACATAGGGATGAAACTGCAAGAGTGTAGTAGTTGACCAGTTAAACGAACAACAAAGAAAAACAAAAGATCCACAAGTGTCTAGAAGAGTTCGAATAGTAAATTCTCTGTGGCCTTAGCTTTCAGCTGGCCACCGAAAAACAAAGAGCGAGATAATAAGGAATTCACAGAGCAAAGCCTCAAGTTTTAGTGAGATTATATCGATTAAGGTCTATTTATAAAGGGGAATGGGGAGGGGTTTATATAGTAGTAGAAATTAAACACCCAAACAAGGAAACACATCAATTAAACACGATAAAGGAAATGATATCACATGCAATCAAAAATCAGTAAAGAAAAGAGAAAAATTTCAAACCCTAATTTTAGGGAAAGTGAAAAATCACCGGAATCTGAAATAAAAAATCAAACACTACACAGAATAGGACAAATATAGACAAAATATCACCCAAAATTAAAGAATCGAACCAATTTTGGTTCGATCTAAAGAGATCTGAAAACCCTAGTTTTAGGGTAAATAAGAATCAACAAAAATACACAGAGATTCGTACCCATAATAGAACAAAGGATGAATATAGACGGAATAGCAGAAAGGTCAAGGATTTGAACCGATTCCGGTTCGATTTTGATAAGATTTGCTTGCCATGTTTAGGCAAACACCATAAGAGAGTAACCAGTACCAAGAGGAGGTTGTATATGGCAAGCAATAGCAGTCGAATCCCATGTCTGGTTGGATTAGGAGAAGGATTTGAGTGGGGGACGACTAGGGGTTTAGTTGAAGAAGAAGAGGGGGGTTTGAGAGAATATGAGGGCGGTGTCTGAGATGGAATAGGGAATTAGGGTTTGGGGTTGGGTCATAAATGGGTAGATTAATTGTGGGTCGTTGATCTTAGAGATCAACGACCATGATTTAAAAACGGGACTGGGGCCGATTAAAGAAACGAGTACCGACTGGGTTGAGTATGGTTTGGGCTAGGGGTTATTAGGCTAGGGTATTTAAGTGTTGGTAGTTTTAGGTCCGAATTTGGTTTTAAAAAATGATCTATTATTTAAATACAATAAATTTAACAAAATAATTTATAAAAATGCTTTAATAAATAAATAAAATGTTATTTATGCAATAAGAAGATTAACAATAATAATTTAGCATTATAAAAATATAGAAGGCTATTTTGATACAAATATTATAGATAAGAAGCAATTATATATGAATATAGGCTATTACTGCAAAATTAGGTAAATAGCTTAAAAATGCAAACATAATTATATGAAATAAAGTAAAAATATTATGAAACATATATGAGGATGCACAAAAGTAATTTGAATGATTAAGTAATCACAAAATAATTTGACGGGATAATTAATAATTATTCAAGTAATTAAAATGTAGAAAAATAAATTTAAAGCTCTTAAAATTATGGAAAATTATAGAAAATTCCTGTATAGATTTATAAACTAAATGATGATGCAAATATACTATTTTGATAGTATATATATATGTAATTTAAAAATATGAGGGAAAAATTGAGTATCAACACTAAATAAGTATCATAACTAATCTCGGCAAGGTAATAGAAGCAAGAATTATAAATGATACTCCCCAATCACCTGTACAAGTTCATAAATTCCCACAAGTATAGATACAAATATACTATCAAACTAGGAAATAACAGATAAAACCACCTTGGTGCTCACAATTCTTTATAAAGTGTTCTGCTCAGTCAACAGTCTAGCATATAAGGAAGACATGCAAGTAAATTAGATAAAACAATCAACGAAATTGCAAGTAAAGATGAGATTCAATAATCAATTATCAATCTGTTGCGTCGCGCAGCCCGATCCAAAGAGAAATCATACCACGCCTTTCAGGCCCACATAAGAATCTTAGTAACCTAAACAAAATTAGTAACCAGCTCTCCCAGAGCTCACATCAACAAGAAACCCGTCTATTTGTCACAATCTGCGTGTACGCCATCAAGAAGGCACATGAGTGGGTGGCCCTAGGGGGATGGATCTATATCCACACGTATGCACGGTCAATTCAATGTGCTGTCAGCCAAGCGTGGTCACAAGCACAATATCATAATTTTCTTGGTGTGGTCATAGGCATAACAATACAATCCGTCTGGCGTGGTCACAAGCATAACAACAAAATCTGCCCGGCGTGGTCACATGCATAACAACACAAACTGTCTAGCGTGGTCACAAGCAAAACAACACAGTCTGCCTGGCGTGGTTACATGCATCCAGTCCAAAGCATATAACATAGAAGTAAATATACAAGAATACATGCATATGATCAATGAATATCAGACTTCAATTTCTCGGATTGGTGTAAATGATTGCTAAAGTGTATGTATGTGCAAAAGTGTGGTATCATAGCTCAAATCGGCAATTTCATCACGGAAATAGCAATTATCATGTTCATTTGGGCAATTAGCCTCTATGTAACCTCAAAAACATGGATCAAATCCCAACACAATTACAAATATAAGAAACATCATAGCTTAAAGCTTAATAGTAAATTCAAGGCATCTCATAGCCTAAGCACTACCCCAAACATGGATTAATATCCTGGTGCTCGCACATGGGCTCAAAACCCACACATATGCACACCCATAACACGTAGCTATCACAAATAACTAAGGCAACTAGTGCCTCAATCAAGTTTAGGTAAGATACTTACCTCAAGCAAGCCGAAATAATTATCTAGAAATGCCATCCCGCGCGAATCGACCTCTGAACGGCTCAAAACTAGCCAAAAGCAACTCAAAAATATCAAATAATGCGTAGGAATAAAATCCAAACGATAAAGGTCGAATCGTTGATCAAATACTCAAAGTCAACCAAAAAGTCAGCTCGGGCCCGCACCTCGAAACCCGAGAAAAAAACAAATTCCAAAAAACAATTCGAATACGAGTCTAACCATACCAATTTCACTCAAATCCGACTCCGAATAGATGTTCAAATCTCAAATATTAAATTTAAAAAAGTTTTGAAAAAAACCTTAATTTCTCTTTTAGATTCACCAATAAAATACCTAAATCAATGACAGAACCATGTAATATAATCAAAACTGAGTCAAAAATACTTACCTCAATCCATGTGGTGAAAATCCTCCCAAAATCTTCCAAAACCGAACTCTAAATATCTAAATGTGATAAAATGAACAAACCTTAGACTAAATATAAACTACTCGGTAAATTGCATCTACAACTGAAGACCTACTTCTGCGGAAGCGCACATACGGCCTCAACCCCGCTTCTGCAAAAATGCCCCGACTCAGGACCTTTCACTTCTGCGATAATAAATCCGCTTCTATGCTCAGGGGACTGCTCCTGTGCATGCGCAGATGCGCACGCACATATGCGCCCAGGTCCGTGCACCCTGCGACCTTCTCGCCCTCCAGTCCATATTCGCTTCAGTGATAAAATGTCCGCATCTGCGGACTCTCATCCCAGGACACTTCATCCGCTTATGCGGCCCCTGTGCCGCTTCTGGGGCTCCGCACCTCCGCTATAGCTCTGCAAGTGCAATCACACCAAGACTCAAAATTCTCAACAATGCCAACAAGATCAGAAATGGTTCGAAATGAATCTGAAACACACCCGGGCCCCTCGGGATCCCATCCGAACATACCAACAAGCTGCAAAACATAAAGCGTACCTACTCGAGGCCTCAAATCACACATAAGAATATCAAAGCCATGAATCATACTGCAAATAAAACTTATTGAACTTTTGAACTTTCAACTTCTAAAACTCGTGCCAAACCACACCAAATCAACTCGTAATGACCCCAAATTTTGCGCACAATCTCAAATGATGTAACAAACTTGTTTCAACTCCTAGAGCAACAATCCGCACCCGATACATTCAAAGTGAACTCCCGATCAAACCTATGAATATTCTAAACCTTCAAATTGCCAACTTTTGCCAAATAGTGTCGAAACCTTCTAGAAACATCCAAATGCAAATTCGGGCATACGCCCTAGTCCAAAATCACCATCCGGGCCTAGCGGAACCACCAAAACTCTGATTTGAGGTCAATTTCACAAAAGTCAAACTTGGTCAACACTTCCAATTAAAAACTTCTAAAATGAGAATCATTCTTCCAAATCAATCCCGAACCTCTCAAAAACAAAACTTGACAATACAAAAAAGTCATAATACATCATATGAATCTATTCATGCCCTCAAACCACTGAACATAATGCAATTTCTCAAAATCACTAGTCGGGTCGTTACATTCTCCCCATTTAAACATTCGTCCTCAAACGTGCCAAGAATCTGTAACAACCCGATCAGTCTTTTTGAGATTCTGCATTCCATTCGGTGGGTTAAGGTCTCGAGTAGATTCATATTCTATATTATGAAGTGCGTGTATAGTTAATTTTGATTTTCGGGCGATTCGAGATTGATTTGGGAGAATGATTCTTCTATTAGAAGCTTAAGTGGTAACAATTGGTTGGAGTTTGAATTTTATGTAGAATAGTTTTCATGATTCCAATATTTTTTTATGGTGATTATGGACTTAGATGTATGTCCGAATTTAGATTTTGAGGTCTATAGGTTGATTTAATGCTTTTTGGCGAAAGTTGGAAAGTTAAAGATTTGGAAGGTTTAGAGGTTTAACCGGGAGTTGACTTTGTTGATATTGGGTTTGGATTGTGATTCCATGAGTTGGTATAGCTCCGTTGTGTCATTTGGGACTTGCATGTAAAATTTGAGGTCATTCCGGGTTTATTTGATATAATTTGGCTCAAGTTGTAGAAGTTGAAAGTTCATTCGGCTTAAATTAAGGTGCGATTCATCGTTTTAATGTTAATCGATGTGATTTGAGGCCTCGAGCAGGTCTCTATTGTGTTATCGGATTGGTTGATATGATTGGACGGGGTCCTGGGGGTCTCGGGTGTGTTTCAGATAGACTACGAGCCATTTCTTTAGGTTTTGGATTGCTGATTGCTGGTTTATGATGTTCTTCTTCATGAACGCGAAGAGAAAGACGCGATCGTGTAGGGTGTTTCGTGGACCGGCAAATTTCCCTTCTTTGCATTCGCAGTATGTGGTTCATGATCTTGGACTTGTGGAGTGTTGACTCAGCGCATTTGCGATAGGGTTCTAGTGATCGCGTAGTGGATGACCATGCTGGGGAGGCCAGGTATTTTGTAATCGCGTTTGCATAAGGTGGTTCACGATCACGTAAGCTGAGGTTGTGTTGAGTCGTTCGCGTCCCTGATGCCACATTCCCGTAGTGCTTTTGTGGCACAATGCTGTTTCTTCTTCGCGATCGCGGTTAATTGTCCGCGATCACGATGTGTAATACGTGGGCAGAATAAGAAAGTACTCTATTTCGAGGGCTTTCATTATTTTATCACTTTTTAAGTTAGTGAGCTTAGATTGGGCTATTTTGGAGGGGATGTTCACAATTTGGAATACTTACCCCAGATTTGTTATATTTCATGATTCCATCTTTGTTTTTATCATTAAATTAATGATTTAAATTGGAGAAATTGGAGATTTTGTGAAAACTTTTCTAAAACATAAATTGTTGATTTGAAGGCCCATTTAAGGTCGGAATTGGATGATTTTGGTATGGCTGGACTCTTATCGGAATGCGTGTCTGGATTTTGTGAGTTTTGTCAGGTTGCGAGGTGCAAGCCTGAGGTTGACCTTTTGGTTTTCATTCAAGATCAAAACTTTATTATCCGAAATTGTTTTCTATGGCTTTTATGTATGATATTAAGTTATTTTTGCTAGATTCGAGCCGTCTGGAGGTTGTTTCACACATGAAGGTGTTTTTCGAGTATTGATTTAGCTTCTTTGAGGTAAGTATTGATCACGCCCAACTATGCCTTATAAAAAGGACTAAGCGCTCGTTGCAAATATAATCCCGTTTACAAGTCCGGAGTCGAATCCCACAGAGAATTAAGGCTTAGCTACAACTGTTCAATATTGCTAAGAAGATAAGCTCGAACAATTCCTATGTTATAAATATTAAGATTCTTATATATACTTAACTAACTAATTAAAGTAGTTGGTTAACAATTAAAGATACTATGGGTTGGAGAAAAGATTAAGGAGGTCTAGAGTTATGATTTTTCCAATTGTGGAATCCTTCCCGCTATGTCTTCTATAATTTCGCCTAAGTATTCTCTACCGATCATGAGCGCTCTACGTGTTGTAATTCTCTCCTGAGTAATTACTACAATACTAGACATACTCTCCCGAGTTACGCCAGATGGCTTTAATTACAGCTCACTTAGATCGCACCCAAGGTTTCGTTATCCCTAATCCCACCTTTAAACCCTTGGTTATTGATTCCTCACATATGTCGGGAGTGATGTTGTTCAACAACTACCTAAATATGCACTCTCTCCCGAGTAATACATACTAAATAGGCACAGCTAATTGAGGGCCCTTCAATCAACCACAAGAATAATATAGTTGAACAAATAGAGAAAATACTACGACTCAATTATATAAAAACATAATAAGAATTTATCCTTCAAAAGGTTCCATCAAAACCCTAGATATCAAATTAGCTATTCATAATAGTATATAAAACTACAATACTAAAAATCATAACCAACAATGAAAAATCGGAAGAGGAAGGAAAAACTAGTAGAAGAATTCCCCGCCTTTCTCCTATTGTGTTCTTGCCTCCTTAGGTCGAAAAGTGTGTCCAGACTCGACCTCCCTCTCCGTCTGTCTCCTTCTCATTCAAAGTGGCATTTTTGGGGTCTATTTATATGTTTGGGACAAGCCCTAAACGTGTAGGTCAACTCCTAGTCAAATCGGGAAATAATAAAAACCTTCAAAACTCGGACTGGGCCTGGCCTTAGGCCTGACGTCGCCTGGATAACACCTGAATAACGCTAGCCTAGGCTTGGCTTTAAGCTGGCCTCGCCTGGATAAAGCCCGGTTAGGCCTGGCTTTAAGCTGGCCTCACCTGGATAAAGACTGGTTAGGTGTGGCTTTAAGCTGGCCTCACCTGGATAAAGCCTGGTCGAGCTGGCTTTTGCCCGACTTCTCCTTTTCACCGTTCTCGAGCGCCCTTTCGAGATTTAAGCATCCCTTTAGCTGTACTTTCATTTCCGATGCACCTACACATAAAATAGCCTCCATTACGCTCAAACAAAGTGTATTTTAACATTAAAGCATATAAAACACAAGGCATATAATGTGCAAAAACCATGAATTATAGCCACACATCAAGTATCTTGCCTGACTTTGTGTAGGGAAACTACCCCATGGGATTTTGTGTAATTGCACTATTTGGATTACGTGGAAGACGTGGACATGAGGTGACGAGTGTGTACACAACCTTATATGTGGAAATTGACTGGATTAGACTCCTAAGCTTCTTATATGCATTTAATTGGATTTGTTGTTACATGTTCTACATTCTTTTGTTAAATTTATCCTTATATGATTTAGTTGAATTTGTCATTGCATGCTCTATATTCCGCTGTCAAGTTTATTCTTACATGCTTTATTTGAAGTTGTTACCTTCTATTGTCACGTTACCTCTTTCATTGTTGAATTACTTTTATCTGAAGTTGCTATTACATGATATGCCTTTGTTGTCAAGTTATTCTTATGCATTTAGATGTAGCTGCTAGTTCATACCATCTCTTTGATTGTTAGCTTATGTCATACACTAGATTTCGAAGTTGCCATCTTATGAAAATACCTTCATTGTTTAGTTTATTCTTAAGCAATTAATTGAAATTGAAGTTATTGAAAGCTATTAACCTATTTTAGTTGAAGTTGGCGTTTAATGGAGTATTGTTCATTGTTGAGTTATTTTTCTCCGTCTCATTTTATTGCTACCGAGATTCTTGTACACATTGTGGTTGAAACATGGGCTATATGTTGTGGTGATATTGGTGTTGTTTTTGAAAAGGGTGTGGCCTATGGGCACTTGTGGTACGAGTTGATATGTTGTGTTGTCATGATGTTAGCACATGTGATTTGTTGTTAGGTTCGATTGTTGTTATGCGGAGCATAATGGTAGAGTCTCACTGTTGCTGATTATATAGAGTGATACGGGTGGTTATTGTGTTGAATGTCTGGGCAGATTGATACGGGTGGCTATGATGATATTGTCAATACGGAGGGATAATGGCGGCAATGTCAGGTATGATATATGACGGCCTGGGGGCATTAATGTTTGATAATATTCGTGTGATGGTGTGATTTTCCTCGTGTGTGTCATGCACCTTACATGACTTATTGTGTTGTTTCCAATGAGCTACTGGATGTCCTTGATATTACTTGTTGACTTGGATTGTAATAGTACACTTGCACATGCATACACCGTAGCCTGTTAGTTACACTAGCTCAGGAGTATAAAACTTGACATTCATTGATCATGCACATGTATTCTTGTATCTATGCTTTCATTGTCATAGTGAGCGTGTGACCACATCGGGTAAATTGTAATAATAAGCCAGTGATCATGCCAAGCGGATTGAGATATTGGCATGTGAGTTGTCCGCACGGTTGTGATTACTAATATGGGTAGAAGGTGCCGTGAGCATATGATTTGTGATTTGGGACTCGCGCCTTGTGTTTATGAGATGAGGTATCTCGGAATAGTTTTGTTGTGGAACTTGTGTTAGAACGGTTTGATTATTCGGTTGTCATTTGTTCTCCTTAGTTGGTTTCACTGGTACTTTAACAGTGTTCGTATTACTTCACTGTTTATATTGCATGTTTATTCCTTGTTGCCATTTACTGATTCTTATTTCCATTATTAGCTTTATACTTATATACTGCACATGTTATTATGACTACTAGGTGTCTTGACTTGTACCTCGTCACTACTCCACGAGGTTAGTCTTAATACTTACTAGGTACTAACCGTGGTGTACTCACACTATACTTCTGCACATATTTGTACGGATCTAGGTATTAGAGATAACAGACTCAGGCAGATTTAGCTTCTTGATCGCGAGGATCAAGGTAGAGCTGCTTGGTTGTCGCAGTCCCTTGGAGTCTTTTTCCTTTGATTGTACTGTTAAATCGTCATCCGAACAATAGTGTATTTTGGTTTTGAGATAATTTTATGTATTCAGCTAGAGTTCGTGACTCTGTATTAATTAGTCTTGGAGGATTGTTAAGATTATTGTCGCATAGGCTTATGTCAAATTTATTTCAGTATTTATATTAAATTATGCTTTAAAATATCATGTTTAGTTGGTTAATTGTAGTAAGTAATCGGCTTACCTAGTCTTAAAGACTAGGTGCTATCACGACACCTATGGTGGGATTATGAGCCGTGACAAAGTCGTTCCAAGGCCAAAAAATCACTGTATGAACTCACCATAAACATACCCATGGGCGATCCCTTGTCACCCAAACCCATATAAGTCTGATAACACAACCTAACTAAAGATCCTTACTTTAACCTTAGTCCATAAATCTCAGAAATCCAATTTCCAATACCCGGAACTCCTCATAAGACCCAAATCTCGCATCTATACACAGTAAAGTCTGAACAAGCTATATCAAGCCATAACCATAACCCAAGATACAATCACATGATATACCACATAACTCGCGTACCTATAACGATAACTTCTGGCCACAATAGCTGCCCAATCATAAACCCGGTACAGGTAACAAACCTCATATCAGTTAAAACCTTATTCTAACCCCTGTACATGACCAATGATGAAAGAAACACACAGAAACTCATAGCCACTCGTCAGATCATAAAGTCGTGGATTTCTCTCTCCCAACAAGAACCATAGCCAATTGCTAAGCTGACTAGTAACGTTATTCTTCTTGTCATACCTTAATCAAATCCGATAGCATTCATTCCATGTCCAACAACCTCACCTCATCCAGTACAAGCTACTCGATCGATATGCCACACCAATACAATCTAGTGCCACTTACCATGCAATCTGTGCACCAAACAAACAACAACTCGAACATACCCAATGATGGAAAGAGAATTAAATGAGAGAACAGTCCCACAAGCTCAACAGATACCACCACAAAGTGCAATGCTATGAACCCATCACACATAGAAAACAAGACAGACGGATCTAACAGAAAGGATCATATCCCAATATAACTCCGCTGCGATGCATAACCCAATCCAAACGCGGTCCGCATGGAATATCTCGAGTCATGATGTTCACAATCAACTGCCATATGCATATCAACAACAAGCACACATGATCCTAACCATGGGGAAACAGGTAGCACAATATACCACAAACAAGAAGACCATAATCAAGGCGCAATCAACCATCCAACACCCCAAGAACTATCTTACTTGAATCCCATTACAAGGCCCAAACAAAACCGCATCATGTGTGTAAATAGTTAACATTATCACAACCCATCGTATAGTAAAAGAGTAACATATGGAATATATCAAATGCGAATAAAATCAACTCAAATCGACTGACACACCCTTCAACAATAGCTATGATGAGTAAACAACTCCGCATCGGTGTAAAATACACATCCTCATTAGGCCTAACTATGGCCTCTGAATCAATTTTGATCCTCCCGAAATAGGTAGATAACCTTCGAAAAGTCCACAATAACTTATCCATAACACATACACTCAGCCGTCAACCTCGTAACGTACCTTCATCATTCGCAACCAAGAAACAATCTGCCTCTGAGAACCTTCCTAGTCTTCAACTACTTAGAATACAAGAATCTCCATGTCTGATCCCAACTTCACCACTCAATTTACCGACACATCTCTCATACACCATCATCTTACGAGAAACACTTCCATGAATCTTCTGCGCCATGTAGCAAAATCTAAACATTAGAAAACAACCAGGCAATTACCGTAATACCAGTCAAGCATCCGCAAGCGAAAACACAATGCGCCTTCTGAAATACGCACCCTTCTAAGGTGATACCAAATAGTTCCAGCATTGTTCTAAACATCTGAAACTGTCCATGCTATCTAGAACTCATGACCTTCCTTTCGAATGGAACCGCAACTTCTTACATGCAAACCTTAATCCCACACATCATGCCACATCTATCATGCCATTATATGAAAACACAAGAACCCCATTTTTAACCCCGAATCATATGTTTGACACATGTTCCATCCGCCATAAACCTTCCACTTGACCCCATCTATAAGAGAATCACAACACGCAACATACTCCCTACATTGGTAGAAGACATCCGTCACAAGAAGTGGTAGAAATCACCGAGAACTATTCGAAACCCATTAGCACAAGACCAATCCATCAAAACTGAATCCCTCTAACTTAACTAAGTCACGCGGGTTTTCAAATCAAGAGTATTTCCATAAAACACTGGTAAAGCCTCACCATATCATAAGAACAAAAGAACCGATCATATCCATTACCATGTTGATCCAACCTACTACTAAGTTATCCTATTTCTCCAAATTCCTTCCGAATTTCGTTCAAGTTAACACTTCTCCTTGCCAAAACACCACAATTCTTACCCAAAGCTCAACACAAGAGATCTTAGCATGAAACCACATCGTCCTAATGCCCATAATCCAATGTATTTGTCACGCCCCAAATTCGAGGGATATGACCGGCGCTCGACCGGGTAGCCCCAGTCAAGCGGACCTGGATGCCTTTCCTACCCCACATGTTACCCCGCATTCTTTCGTTACTTATTGGCCAAAAGAAATAACCATTTACAATTATAAACACCTTTTTATTACAAAGCATACACACGGTACATGATTTCTTAGCGTGGTTCACATTTTACATAGCCAAACATACAAGGTACATATCACTTTAGTTCATGACCCACATTTTCTGTCTACGGAGCCTCTAACATTGAAAAAGGATGATACAGTACTTGTCGGTAACAAGGCTCCGGCTATACCTTATACAAATATCAAGACAAGATCCCAAAACGAAGGCGGCATGAGCCACACAGGGCCCCGAATGGAAAGGGGCTCACCAATTCAGCAGATGGAAAGTGATGAGGAGCTACGGTCGGTGGACTGGAGTACCTGCTATGGATCCACCTACAATCATAACACGAATGTAGCGCCCCCGGCAAAAAGGGCGTCAGTACACTGGGATTGTACTGGTATGTATGAACAAACTTTGCGCCAAGTAAACATCAAGCCATAGACAAGTAAGTAACAGTAATAGAAACAACAATCAAATCCATAAGAAGGAACAATCAAGCCAAACAAGTTTTACAAACTCTCCTATTTCCCCTTCCACATTTCCACATCAATAAATTTTGCATTTTTGCTCATATTTTCATTTCAACAGTGATTTCGATCACTTTCCACCCTTATTACCTCGGCCACCCTTATCACCACAACCCACACCTTATTACTTCGTGTTGCGGCGCACAACCCGATCCCACCGTACAGTTTCATTTCACAAACAATCACAACAACAACAATGAACAATTCACAAAGATCACAACAACACTTCTTAAGAAGTAGCAACAATAATTTACAGGTATCTCCATAACCGCTAATATAATTTCCGTCATATTCAACAATTCACAAGTGTTTTACGTTACAACAATACCTGTCCACGATAAGCCATAGATGTTACTATCACAATTATTCCAGTTGCATCACTTACAATTTCCTTCCGTCATTTGTTTCTCAGCTAATACCACATATCATATTCGCAATCATGCCAATCATACGAATTTCACAATTTACCCACGTAGATGCCACATACCAAACATTTGAACACCAACAAGGCGATTTTACAAGGTCAAGGTTAGCCATACATACTTGGAGATGAATTCCTTTTTAATTTCTACTTCCAATTCACCAAATAATCTAGCAACGTCAACATAGTGCACAAATTAATACACATAACTTAGAATTCAAGGTTCAAAATCACTACCCGAACATATTTAGGTTATTAACCCCTTCTTTGCACAAGTCTTTGCTCCCACCCAATTGCTCCTACTAGATTTTAGGTTTTAATAGACATGCATGCACAATTTCAACCATAACTTTCAAGAATTAATGCACGAGACTCCCCCTACTTTAAACCTGAAAATCAAGGAAAAAGGTTAGGGATTTTACCTGTAAGGATGGGGATGAGGAAAATTACTTTGAATTTTCCCGGCCTGGATAGTTTCGAAGAACCAAATTGATGGAAATCGCTTTATCTCTCATGAACCCTCTCTTCCTCTCTCTTATTTTGTTCAGAAGAATGTTAAAAATGAGGGGTTGGGGTGTTTTATTACAAAGGGGTTGGGTTTTAAAATTTAGAAAAATAGAAGCCCGAGCAAGATCTGCGGTCGCATTCTGCGATCACAGAATCGAAATGCGGTCCGCAAAATGGACCGCAGAAGTGCCCCCAAAACTCTGAAGGGTTTGTTTGGGTCTACGATAGGAATGCAGTCCGCATTCCTGTTATGCGGTCGCATTTTGCACCGCAGAGCTGACCTCCACAAATCCTTAAGGAATTTATGCGACAATTATGCGGTCCGCATATTGGTTATGCGATCGCATAATGGACCGCATCTTCAACATCAATTTTGTCAACTCTTCTGTTTCACTCTGCGGCAGAAATGCGGTCCGAATAACTGATCTGCGACCGCATTCTGTACCACAAAATGGCAATTTTCTGGAAAATTTTGACTCTTGGTTTTTAAGTGCAAAATCGGTAAAATATTACATATTCTCAACACATATACGGAAATTTTGACTCGACGAACTGTTATGCCTTGAGTACAAATTTCACGGGGCCTTACAATATTCCCTTTTAAGCACCCAATAGTACAGCAATCGAAATGCATACTCTGAAGAGACCTTCCGTGAATCTTGAGTTGTTTGCTTAACCTCTCTGATACTGAAATGTAGAATCCATAATGATATAAAAATATCGCAAGTTGCGACACCATCCAACGCAAATCTCATATCTTGGCCATATACACATCCAAGGATCCCTAAAACACCACTTATGAACCTCGAACTCAATAGAATCTTCTCGATAGTCATCCACTCTACTTAAATCTCTCATGCACCACCAATACAAACCGAACAACTAGTGCTCCATTAGAACACCAACATCTAAAGAAGTAACCCTGCCTTTCACCAACCGAGTGAATCCCTTCTCCTTGCACACTACGCCCACCACAAATATCAACCCAAATAATTCCAAGTTTCTCATATATCCATAAAGTGTAATACATCATGCATCCAGAAATTTCCTTTATTAAGTCATCCTCGAAATCAACCTCTTCAAGTCTTAACTGATTCACAAGTATACTCAAACCAAAACTAATATAACACATGACCATGCAATCTAATCATCAATGGCAGACTCCCAAGCCATAGAGCACCACATCCAATAACCACATCATTCCTCCTTACTCCATAATTGCCACGATTTCGCACTGTAATTCAACTAATTCCTTCATACGCACATGTAGCACCAACCATAGATACCTCAAATCTTCTGCTACGCGTATCCATGCTTGCGAGAGTTGTGAAAACCCCCTTCAAGCGATCCAAACTCAAATTGCAGCACTTATACATCCCGCTTGTAGAAAGGAAACTTTTCATATAAACATCATAGGGAACACAAAACCTCAAAACATCTTGTAGGAGATAACACACTTGCTTAACCTCAAACTGACATTTCTCTATGCCCTATCATGGTCACAACCACCATAACAACAATAACAACAACAAGAAGCCTATTCTTTTCCCACAATTGGGTTTTGGGGAGGGTAAGATGTACGCAACCTTGCCCCTATGTCTGGAAGGGCAGAGAGGCTGTTTTTGATAGATCCTCGGCCAGAGAACGACTGAAAAAGAAAAGGTAATTGCAACAAGTAGGAATAACAACAAGATGAAATAAGATCGAATACAGTAATGCAATCAAACTATAGGTAGTAATAGCCATCTATGAATAAAAGATATCATACTAACACTAAGTTAGCAAACTGAGTAAGGCAAAGAGAAACGCTCGACTACCTACGAACCTTCTACCCTAACCTTTGAACTCCAGACCCTCTTGTCCAAGGCCATGTCCTCAGTCAGCTTCAGATGTGCCATGTCCCGCCTAACAACCTCTCCCCAAGACTTCTTAGGCATACTTCTACCCCTCTTGCTGCCCATCAAGGCTAACGACTCGCACCTTCTAACTGGGGCTTCTATACTTCTTCTCTTAACATGCCTGAACCATCTCAACCTTGCCTCCCACATATTAGCCTCCATACGGGACACTCCTACCTTTTCCTGAATAATTTCATTCCTAATATTATCCAACCGGCTACGCCCACACATCCACTTCAACATCCTTATATCTGCTACTTTTAGCTTTTGGGTATGAAAGTTCTTGATCGGCCAACACTCTGCTCCATACCACATAGTCGGTCTAATTACAACCTTGTAGAAATTACCTTTAAGTCTCAGCGGTACATTCTTATCACACAAGACCCCAGAAGCGAGCCTCCAATTCATCCATTCTACTCCGATACGATGTGTGAAATCTTCATCTATCTCCCCGTTACTGTTGATACCCAATTTTTCCCTATATATTTTTCAATATAAAAAATACTTTCAAAATAGCATATGTATGCATATATAAGTGTGTCCAAATGTTTTATCATTTTCCCTTATTTTTTAAAGATTTTTAAACCAATTTATTCCCCTATTTTATTCATAAAAAAAAACCAATAATGTTTCCAAAATTGTCATTTTTGGTGATTCATTTATTGGATTCTCATATTTATACTAAAATATGGCTAGGATATTTTTTGCATATTTTTACAAATTTATTTAGTATTTTTAAAGCTAAATTGCATATAATTACAATATAGCCTCTATTAGGTCTAATTGCGTTTATATCTATAAAAAAATCGAGTCCAATATTTTTAATTTGATAGTTATGTACTAAAAATCATTTTAGCACCTTTAATTTATTTACAAAAGTTATTTTATTATTTTTTATAAATTAAAATAGGAAAATTGGCTATTTAAATGTTAGCCCCATTTTATTTCGATTATAGCCCAAATTGAATCCCAAATACCCTGACCCAATTTCCATTCAAACCGACCCACAACCCATTTAAATGACCCACCCGGGCTCCCATTTAATCCCAGTCGTTGATCCTTTAGATCAACGGCTCCCATTAATCCTTTCCTAATTAAACCCAAAGACCCCCAAACCTTTTTCATTCTTCATAATCCGCCGCCTCTGAAACCCCTCCTCTCCCAAAATTCTCTCTACAACCCGATCAAACCCTAGCCTCCGCCATCCTAATTCGCCATAATCCATGGCCTTCCAAGGTCATCGGAGACCTGTATCATCCTCCCATGGCTTCTACGTGTTCGTTTCTGTGGTCTCATGACCGGATCCTGAAGGGTTTTTGTCCAGTCTTTGCTCGATGACTGTTCTCCGGTCGTCTCTGACCTTTCTCCGGCCAGCCATGGCTATTCGAGTCAGACTTTTGACTCTCCTGTTAGATCGATGGTTTTCAAGGCCTTTCTCATCATTTGGGGTTCTTCTGAAACCCTAATCTCTGAGGTTCTTTTGATTTCTTTCAGATCTGCTTTAGATTTATGTTTGCTTTGAACTTCTAAGCATTTTTCTTGAAGTTTCTTTTAAAACTCTACTTTCAAAACTCTTCATCTTTTTCGATTAGGGTTTTCTTGTTAAGTTATTTCGAAACTTTTCTCTGATTTTCTGGACATAGTTTGCTATGTTTGCTTATATCGTTCTTCTACCTGGGTTTGCATGTTAAAAGCCCTAATTTCTTTTGACTGTTTATTAGACAAATGCTTGTTTGTTTGAGTTTTGTCTGATTCGCTTGTTTATCCTCTTATAAAACTCTACTATTGTTGAAAACCCTATGGCTTTAGGTCTGAGACCGTTCGTTTAAATATATGACTCGATTTGAAGTTCTTTATTTCGAAATCTCTTATTCCTTTGTGTGATTCTTCTGATTCTGGATTTCTATCTTCTCTAAAACTCGATTATGCTCGAAACCCTATATTTTCAAAGGGGGTTTCCTTCACCTGCTACTGTGAGATCTTCGCATGCTTTGATATTCTATTTTTCTTCACTACTGATTCAATGTGACCCGACCTACATGACTATCATGCTTCGAATGTTTTCTGTCTGCTAACTTTGTGCTATTATTTCATGCTGTTTCTTTTTGCCAATAGTTTGGCCTCGCATGTCTAGTGTTTGTGCACTCTATTTATGTGCTGAGTTTCCTTCTTTCATTGACCTTTAATTTTGTGACTAATTTCAAACTTTTCCTTTGTGAAATTCTGATTTCACTCGCCTGTTAAGGTTAATTGATTTCTTTTCCTGTCATGCCTTACTGAATTCTTTCCAAAATTAGTGTTTTACTGTACATAGACTCAATTGCTTACATAATGTTCTACCACTTCTTTTATGGCAACTATCAGCTTGCTCATAAATTGATTTCTTTCCTTATTTTGAACCTGTCACTGCCTGTTAAGCAAACGATCCCTTAATTAAAGGCAATCACTTGTATAATTCATTCTGAATTGTGATTGTTTCCATGTTTGTAGCTTATTACTTCTGTTTTACTCATTTTCATAAAGCTATAAATACCCTATACTTCTTTCTTTCAAAAAAAAAAAAAAAACGAACACAAGGCATAAAACACTTGAGTTCAGTCACACACTCCACTAAATCTCTTTCTTCTCTCTGTTACTACTTGCATTGCCGCCTTACCTAGCCGGCTGAAAGCCAAGGCTAGGCTGTGGAAAACGTGCTTATTTTTTCTCTGCATCTGCATTTTACTAGTATGTTCTAATTAAGCTTCTGCACCAACAACAACATGCTTATTTACTGTCTCTCGCATCTTCGTTTGTCTGTTGTTTGTATTTAACCCAGTACCATTATTAAGCATGCTGTAATTTCCCCTTTTTTTGTTAATGTAGCATGACTTGTGGATCCTAAACCCCTACCCCAATGTGTTTAATACTTGTGGCTGGTTTGGGGCATGACAGCATTGGACATTGCTGTGCATGACCCAAACCTGATCCCTTAGGATCATAACCTCCATGTTTCCTCTAGATGTTGTGTATTCTGATTCGTTTACAGGCATGTCAGCACTTCCCATTGCTGTGAATGCCCAAAGCTAACCCATGCCGAAGTACATGGGCTCCTTGCAATAGATCCCCAACCCCTGACCCCTTTGAATGAAGTCATTAACTCTGTGAAATGCTAATGACTGTCTCCCTATCACCCTTTCCCCTCTCTTTTATTCCCTCAATTTTTTAAAAAAAAAACTCTATTCTTGCACTTTCACTATCTTCTTAGAACATAAGGTCTGCCCCCTTTATGTGAGCCTTGCCTTGGAACCCATGAGCTCCATCTGAACTTGGACACATAAGGGCTGGCATTTCCACACTGCACTCATCTCTATTCTGGTTGTGTAACATGGGTGTGAGCACTGCCCGGGGTCCTCTTGAGACCCTTAGGGAACTTTGACACACTCAAGTCTGATAAAGGCTTTGGATCAATGGCATTTGAGGTGGTTTATTCCATAACTCAGAGAGGAAGTCAAGAATCAGGCTTCCTCTGGTTGCAACCTTTCTTTGTACTTTTCTGATATAATTAATTACTGGGTCTGTAATAATTTCTATAATAAGCACTGGGGTTGGCTAGTGAAAAGGGTTGGGAATTATGCATGTTTGAGGGTAGAAATCATGTCTATAGGATCTGTTGTTTAGATTATGCATGTTTAATTCTGCATTTTAGTTACCATGTTATTAGGATCTAAATGTTTAAAATCAAATATCATTAAAATCAGTACCCCTTCGTAGAAATCATGCCTATAGGACCTAAAAATGGCCACAATAGAAATCATGTCTATAAGATCTGTTGTTTTAGATTATGCATGTTTAATTCTGCATTTTAGAACCATGTTATTAGGATCTAAATGGTTAAAATCAGATATCATTAAAATCAGTACCCCTTCGTAGAAATCATGCCTATAGGGATTCCCAAAGTAAGTAAAAGAAAATCTGGTTCGTTTCTATTCACATTCAATGTTAGATATCAGGTCCATAGGGTTGAAAATCAGCAATAGTAGATACCATCGCCTGCAGAATCTGAAACTAGTCTGTTTTAAAATCAGCTTATTCTGAATCAGTTTTAAACAATCTAATTCCCTTATTTGACGAGGTCTAGCAAGCATGCCTATAGGGTTTCAAACCATTCGTTTAGAAGTTGTTCTGCTTTGCCACACTTCTAAATCAGTAAGTAGGCACTATGTTCCTAAAAGCTCACCCAAACACTTAGGCAAGCCTTAGGGTAATAACAATGAAATTGAATCCGCCTTTTGAAATTGCTACAACGAGCAGACATGCTTGATTCAGACTTCTTATCTGAGTTATGTATTAAGCTGGGCTGCTTCAACAATTGAACTCCCTACGTCTTTAGTATCTTTAATCGAACCTTAAATGTATGTGCAAGTCATGCTATTTATGTGTTTGTTTGTGGAGGTATCCATGAGCCTTTACTTGTTTACATGTTCCCCTTAACACGCAGTATTATTTGTTTTGTATGTCGCCTTAGATTTTTACCTTTTGAAACCAAAAATCAGCCTAATATCCCTCCCCTTTAGGATTAATAGTCCTGAATTCCTCCGAGACTGATAGGAATGGTACGGGTAATAGCATGCAATAGCGATCGAGACCAATCCGCGCTTTAATACCTTAACAGGGTGGGAATGGTAGATATGGATATGATGACCGGTGCACTAATACCATGTGTAGCCCCTCTTTTGAGGAGTGATTACCGGGTATTGCATTGATGTGATCCATATTTTTAATAAACCTAGACCCCCCTTTCCCTTTATTTGCAAACTTCTTTTAAAACTTTCTTTTAATTGTTCTGTCCCTTATGTGTTTAAATCCCCCCTAATATTTGAGCCCATACTTGTCTATTTGCTAAAATTGCATAAATTCGCAATCAACTGTTTGGCCGGGAACCACACTAGTGGATCCTGAGGGGTGCCTAACACCTTCCCCTTAGGATAATTTCAAGCCCTTACCCTATCTCTGGTTATTCAAACAAAACTTAGAATTGAACCCTATTGGTGTCCTAATGCACCATAAATCATTAGGTGGCGACTCTTCAAATGCAAAACCCAGTTCCCAAAAGGAACGAGTTATCCCATACCAAATGTCATAAACTCGATTTCGCGACGAAAAGGGGGCGCGACAGCATGGTGATTCTGCTGGGAATATTTATGCTTTTACCATTTCAGATTGTTATTGTGAATTTGTACCCTCCCTTATGTGCAATTACTTGTTTAATTCCTTTAAGCATTCAATTTCCTTTTCAATTGCAAAACTGACTTGTCTTCTTTGTTTCTTTCCTTTACTACTGCTTTAAATTATGAAACTGTTGTATTTACTGCTTTCTTAACGTGCAAATACGTGACAACATGCTTTTAGTTATTGCATAATCATGCTCAACATCATATTCCACTCGTGCCAAACAAATCCCATAGCAACGCTTATAATGAGTGGTTGCGCTTCTCCCATATTATCACCCCTAAATCCGAAAAGTCATATTTGCGGTAAAACCAATCGATCAACGGTGTAGTCGACGGTTCCGTGCCTTTGCCCCTTGAGTTGTCCGCTCAAGGGTACCAGTCTAAAACCCCATAGAAACCTTACTCTATTTAAACTATGCATGCATCATGGTCAAACCTAACCGAGTCAGTTATGTTGTCCGCATAATGACTCTTTAAGATAGCCTTGTCCAAAGTCCACTGGGTTTCCCTAAACCCAAACGGACACTACCACGTCTGTGTATTTGTTCGGAGAACTAAATGCTTCATGCTAATTATTGGTATTAAGTAGCCGAGTCTGGTGGGGGTAAGGGCCTAACCTTATTTGTCTTGCAGAAATATGAGGCACGAAGTCCCTAGATTCGGCATGGTCACCAACATCCACCCGAAACTGCTAAGTTGGTAGAAAGATCTTCACTCTAGTGATCAAACTCTTGTCCGGAAATATTTGGGAAACCTACCTTCTCTCCTGGAAATACAACCCAACAACAAGATCATAGAAGCTGCTACTTTGTTCTGTGGATGGTGAGAGGGCTGTATTCCGCTTCGAAGACATTAAAATGACACCCTTGCTAGAGGAGATAGGAGGATTGGCCGGTATAGTGTGGGAAACTCCGGGTTTGTTGATTCCTGAGAACCGCAAGGGCAGGGTTTCCTCAAAATGATGGGTCTGAAGAAGAATCCATAACTGACATACCTAAAAGAATCCTATATCCCCTTTGACTATTTGTATGAGAGGTACGGTCACAACAAATCCTACCGTACCTATCCTGACGAGTTTGCCATCACATCATTACGGCATATTCACCGAAGGGTCTTTGTATTCATGTTTTGTTTCCTGGGGTTGATCGTGTTTCCAATGAAGAAAGCAAGAATCCACACCAGACTGGCTATGGTAACTAAGACCTTAATGTAAGGAATTGGCGGGCAACCATTCAACATTGTGTCCATGATCATTGCAGAAATATACCAAGCCCTAGAGAAGTGTCAACAGGGAGCCAAACACTTTGAAGGCTGCGATTTGCTACTTCAACTTTGGCTCATGGAGCATCTCCAAAAGGGTGAATACCGACAAGAGATTCAGCGAAGGGACTGGGATGATCGTATCGCTTTCCATCATCCGAAGCGAATGAATTACATGCCCAATATGTTTGCCCAACCGGAGAATGCTAGAGAATGGTCGAGCTCTTCGAGAATCTGACTGAGGACCAAGTACAATGGATGTTCGAGTGGTTTCCGACCTAGGAGTTCATTGCCCGATCCAGAGACGCACCTTTCCTGATATTGATCAGTCTGAGAGGAACATACCCTTACGTCCCTCTCCGGGTTATGAGGCAAGCTGGTAGGAAGCAGGTTGTACCCAGGGTCGACAAGATGAGTCACTTCCGGGCTGACTTCCAGGATGATGATAGCCCTTACAAGTGCCAAGCTCAGCATATGTGGCACTGCAAGATCGTCATGGGAAGGGATACCATCGAGCAAGATAGATAACACGCTGGTTGTGCTCCCTACTATTCAGGCTGGTTGGAGGATAATCATGATGGTCTGGGCCAGCCTAGGTTTGTTCGAGTTCACAGGATCATAGATGAAAAGGCCGAGGCCAAATACAACCAACTGCGCAAGAGGATCCGGGAGTGCGAAAGCGAGACACATGAGATACAAGAAGCCAATCAGAAGTTAATTGAGGAGTGGAAGGACATGGCTGTCAGTGCCAACAAGCGACTGGGATACTTGGAGCAAGGCATAATGGAGTTGGAAAGAAAGTTTCTCAAAAGGGTCGGAGACTGTCAGAATGCTGAAGGAAACGAAGGCGGACATCTAGCCAGGGCATACCTATTGCTGGGACTTCGCGAGCTGGGGAAGCTGTTCGACGGAGCCAAGGATGCCGAATCTGGGGAAGGTCCTTCAGGGACCGAGTAGATAGGAGCTTATCCTTTCGCTTTATAAGATGTAATAAGGTCAATGGCTATTAGTGACTTTTATTTCCTGTTGTTTAGTGTCGATTTGGGATTCGTCTTATTTTTTATCAATAAAATGAGGCATTTAGCATTCTGAGCTCTCCAAATTAATTTGTCGCTAGGCCTACCTCGGGCACAAAGGGGTCCCAAATCAGGACGCGATTTACATTCTCGCACTATGTGTTTAAATATTGCAATGCTTTTTATAAACCTCACTAACTTGTTATCTTTTGTTTTTACTTTTTGTTTTATTATTCCCTTCCCCGAAGGTTAGTTCGTGCACTCTGGCAACACCATCCTATTCCACGAGATCCAGGGGCCCTCCACCCACTCCTCCTCTTAGGCCTGTCAAAAATAAGAAAAAAGGGAAGATGGAAGATTTGATCAACGTCAGAAAGGAGAATTCAACTGAACGGGTAGAGGCCACTCATGGTCATGGTACTCAGGTTCCTAAGGAAAGTGCATCCCAATTTGAACAAAAGCTACTGAAATTCCAAGAAGAACTTGATTAGGTCCGGAATCTGGCAAATCTGTCATTTTCCCTCACCACTCCAGATATCAATTTCCCAAATGCTCAGAACCCTACACCTCCACAAAATATCTCAAAGACACAGAACCAACCCACTCCTCACCACCACTGTAACACCTGCCATACCTCAAACAACACCCCGTTACTCATCCCAGAACTCCAAAACTCCACAAATGACCACTTCCACACCCACCATAATACCCCCATCTACATGGAGACTATGCCACACTCCACCTAACCGATCTCAGGCACACCCGAGTAAGATGATAAAGACTTGCTCATCAGGAACCTGGCTGAAGAACATAAGATATTGACTAGCCGGATTCAAGGCGTTGAAGGGAGCAAGGGAATTGAGGGGCTGAACTATGAAGATCTTTGCATACAACCCCATGTCGAACTGCCAGAGGGGTACAAACCTCCAAAGTTCGAAATGTTTGATGGTACAGGAGATCCAAGGGTCTATTTGAGAACATACTGTGACAAGCTGGTTGGAGTAAGGAAATACAAGAGAATCCGCATGAAACTCTTCATGAGGAGCTTGAAAGGAGATGCTCTATCTTGGTACATCAGCCAAGATCCAAAGAAATGGTCGAACTGGGTAGGCATGGCGTCCGATTTCATGGACAGGTTCAGGTTTAACATAGAGAATGCGCCGAATGTGTTCTATATGAAAAATCTAAAGAAGAAGCCTACAAAAACATTTTGCGAGTATGCTACTCACTGGAGGTGTGAGGCTGCTAAGGTCAGAACCGCCTTAGAAGAGGAACAAATGAATAAATTCTTTGTTCGGGCCCAAGACCTGCAATACTATGAACGACTAATGATGATCGAAAGCCACAAATTTTCTGACATTATCAAATTGGGGGAACGAATTGAAGAAGGCATTAAGAGCGGTATGGTTACAAACTTTGAGGCCTTGCAAGCTACAAATAAGGCCTTGCAGTCCGGTGGTGTGTCCAAGAAGAGGGACGTAGGAGCCGTGATGGTTGCACCAAGAACGAAATCTCCTATCAAGTGCCAAACCTACCCAACACCTCCACTTACATATCAGCCCACTCCGAACTACCAAGCACCCTCACCACCCGCGTATCAACCATCTCCACCTCCCATATATGAGCCTACTTCGCCTAGATATTCCCAACCCGCACAGGTATACCAAGCCTACAATGCCCAAACATCTCATTACCAATCACCCCCCACATGCCAAAACTTTCCTAGGCCCCGACCTAACTTTGATCGGAGACTCCCAAAACAATACACAGCCATTGCCGAACCCATTGATCAGCTATATGAGAGACTCAAAACCGCCGGTTATGTCACCCCCATCCCTGCTTCAACCCCTGAGAACCCTTCTCAGTGGGTTAACCCAAACAAATCCCGTGCATTACCATTCCGGCATGAAGGGACACACCATCGATGAACGTCGTTCTTTGAAGGACAAGATCCAGGCTTTAATTGACAACAAAATCATTGTGGCAAAGGAACCCGCTCCGAATGTCCGCAATAACCCCCTGCCAGACCATAAGGGTGGAGGTGTTCACATGATTGAAATGGAGGATGATTGGGATCCGGGGGGTCCATAGGGTTAATCGCAGAAGGCGATGATCCAAAGTAGCCAGCAGTTACTCTTAGCCCCATCATGGTCCATATTCAACCATCCGAGGTCACTGAGGTAGACGTGTCTATCCCGCTTGAGTTTGAGGCAGCACCATCAGCCAAAGCACCGGCACCGTTTGAGGTTACAATTTTACCACCCAAAGAACATGTCCCGTTTGAAGTAAAGGTAGCCAAACCAATTCCAGTGGCGATGACCACCGTGCCGTCATTCCATACAAAAGTTATCCCTTGGGATTATACGACCGAGGCTAGGAGGAAAGGCAAAGTCAGGTTCGAAGAGACTATTGCAGCACAGGGTATGGCAAGGACTAGAAGAGTCTATACCCCGGAGCACTTAACTGAGTCAAGTAAGCAAGCTTCCAACCGGCCCCTCATCATTGAAATGGGTCCAGATGATCTTTGGAGGAAGATACAAGCCAAGGAGTATTCAGTCATTGACCAGCTAAACAAAACACCAGCGCAAATATTTATCCTCTCTTTGTTGCAGAACTCCAAGACACACAAAAATGCTCTGTTGAAGGTGCTGAGTGAGGCATACATGCCGAGTAACATCACTGGAGGAGAAATGGCCAATATGGTAGGACAAGTGTTAGAAAGCCACAAAATCACTTTCTATGAGGACGAGCTGCCGCCTGAAGGGCTGGGTCATAACAAAGCATTGCATATCACCGTGCAATGTGAAGACTACTTCATCACTAGGATCCTGATTGATGGGGGATCCAGCCTTAATATATGTCCATTGATAACACTCAAGAAGCTGGCTAAAGGACTGCACGAGATAAAAGAAGGAGCAATCAATGTGAAAGCTTTTGATGGATCCCAGAGGTCCATCATCGGTGAAATCAGCCTGTGTCTTCAAATGCGACCAACTTGGTTCGAGGTTGACTTTCAAGTGATAGATGTGCCGGCATCCTACAACCTGCTGTTAGGACGCCCTTGGATTCATTCCGCGGGGCTGTGGCTTCGACACTGCATCAGGCTGTGAAATTTGAATGGAATCGCCAGGAAGTGATCATTCACGGTGATGGCAGCAATCCTATATGCAGTCGTCAGACCATTCCGGCAATAGGGGGAAGAAGAAAGTTAGGTGGGGAGACCTACCACCACATCGAGCGAGTCAATGCTGCTGACAAAGATAAATGGCGGGACAACAAGATCGAGAGTATATTGAACTGGAGTGGGTACGAACCTGGCAAGGAGCTCGGCAAGAACCTCTAGGGGATCGCTAAACCCATAAAGCTCAAGAAGCACGACACTACTTTCGGTCTGAGATACGAGTACACTTGGGAAGAATTTAACAACTGGTCGCCACCATAGTGCGGTCACTATCCACTGGAACAGCCAATACCGCCTTTGGAGAAGACTTTCCAACAGGCTGACATTGTTTATGGGACAGATGAAGAGGAGGCACTTGCTGCGGTGAAGAACTTGTTCTTAGAAGACAATGACATGGACTGCTGTGTTGTTTTCGAGGAGGAGGGGAAGGAAGGTCCTTCCATACAAGCTGTGAGTAGAGGAGCATACCTCAACAATTGGACTATCAGGACCACCAGAGCCCGGTGAGCCTTGGGGTAGCAAGGCTAAACAAGCATCATGCACTGTTTTATTTTACTGGATGATTTTTCTTTTCGTATTTTCTTCGTTTCCCGCAAATAAGATCTTCAATGTTCGCAACAATCATGAAAGTTATCAAAGCATTTTGGTTTTTTCTTATGAATCGACACTCATTATTATTTTTCTCTCATTACTTTACTTATACAAAATTACTATTACTTATCTTGATGAACCAATGACTGTGACATGCAATGAGACGACGCAATAAACAGACATTGACTCAGAAGAGGATGACATACCAGAGGAGATTGTTAAAGAAGTTGAGAACTTTGAAAATTGACCTAAGTCCAACCTGGACGAGACAGAAATTGTTAACCTGAGAGATGCAGAGAATGTCAAGGAAACGCGAATCAGCGTTCACTTATCGCCGTCAGAGAAGAAGGAATACACAGAATTTCTAGGGGAATATGAGGACATATTCGCCTGGTCATATGATGACATGACTAGTCTAAGTACATCTATTGTGGCCCATAAATTGCCAACCGACCCGACATGTCCGCCGGTGAAGCAGATGCTCAGGAAGTTCAAGCCTGACATGAGTTTGAAAATCAAGGAAGAAGTCACTAAGCAAGTCAAAGCTAAGGTTCTCAGGGTAGTAGAATACCCGACATGGTTAGCCAACACTGTACCAGTACCAAAAAAGGACGGGAAGGTAAGAGTCTGTGTCGACTACCGGGATCTCAACCGGGCCAGTCCGAAAGACGACTTCCCCTTGCTAAATATACACATCCTGATCGACAATTGCGCCAAGCACGAGTTATAGTCATTCGTTGATTGCTTCGCCGGTTATCATCAGATCTGGATGGATGAGGAAGATGCTGAGAAAACAGCTTTCATTACGCCGTGGGGAATGTATTATTACAAAATGTTGCCGTTCGGCCTAAAGAATGAAGGAGCCACCTACATGAGGGCCATGACTACCATTTTTCACGATATGATACATAAAGAAATTGAGGTATATATGGATGATGTCATCATTAAGTCCAAGAAGTCCATCGATCATATGGAAGATTTGAGGAAGTTCTTCAATAGATTGCGAAGGTACAACCTAAAACTGAAACCCGCGAAGTGCACATTCGGGGTTCCTACTGGGAAATTTCTTGGGTTTATCGTGAACCACTGGGGAACAGAATTGGATCCATCAAAGGTCAAGGCCATTCAGGAACTTCCACCGCCAAAGAACAAGAAGGACGTGATGAGTTTCTTGGGAAGACTTAACTATGTCAGCCGGTTCATAGTACAGTCTACAGTTATTTGTGAGCTTATCTTCAAGATGTTGAAAAAAGATGCCGCTAACAAATGGACCAATGATTGCCAGACGGCCTTCGACAGAATCAAGGAATACCTGTCAACACCACCAGTCTTGGTCCCGCCAGAGCCAGGTAGACCCCTATTACTCTACCTTGCAGTGTTAGACGGAACTTTCGGCTGCGTTCTGGGGCAACATGATGAAACAGGGAGAAAGGAACAAGCCATTTACTATCTCAGCAAAAAGTTCACTCCGTATGAGGCCCGGTATTCTCTATTAGAGCGCACCTGTTGTGCTTTGACTTGGGTAGCTCAGAAGCTAAGGCATTACTTCTGTGCCTATACTACATATCTCATATCAAGGATGGACCCTTGAAGTATATCTTTCAGAAGCCCATGCCCACCGACAATCTAGCCAAGTGGCAAATCCTGTTGAGTGAGTTTGACATTGTTTACGTAACTCAGAAAGCGGTCAAGGGACAAGCACTGGAAGACCACCTTGCCGAGAATCCCGTGGATGGAGAATACGAACCCCTGAAAACGTATTTTCCTGATGAAGAGGTATCATTCATAGGAGAAGATATTGCAGAATCCTATGACGGTTGGAGAATGTTTTTCGATGGAGCAGCAAATTTCAAAAGAGTTGGCATAGGAGCAGTCCTAGTATAAAAAACCGGTCAGCATTATCCGGTGTCCGCTAAACTCAGGTTCTCGTGCACCAAAAATATGGCTGAGTACGAAGCTTGCATCCCAGGGCTCAAAATGGCCATTGACATGAACTTTCAAGAGCTACTAGTAATTGGAGATTCAGACTTACTTATGCATCAGGTACGAGAAGATGGGCGACCAAGAACCCCAAGATACTCCCGTATTTGCATCACGTACAGGGATTGAGAAAGAAGTTCACAAAGACAGAATTCCAACACGTTCCCAGAGTCCAGAATGAATTCGCCGATGCATTGGCCACCTTGTCATCCATGATACAGCATCCAGACAAGAATTTCATTGATCCCATTCCAGTAAAGATCCATGATCAGCCAGCTTATTGTGCCCATGTCGAAGAAGAAGTAGATGGAAAGCCTTGGTTTCATGATATCAAGGAATATTTGGCAAAAGGTGAGTACCCAGAACTTGCAAATCCCACTTAGAAACGCACACTGCGGAGATTATCCAACAACTTCTTTTACAACGGAGGACTCCTGATTTGGGACTACTAAGGTGTGTCGACGCAAAGGAAGCATCCAAACTGCTAGAGGAAATTTATGTTGGGACCTGTGATCCACATATGAAAGTTTTGTCTTAGCAAAGAAGATACTCCGGGCTGGTTACTTTTGGATGACTATGGAAACAGACTGCATCTAGTATGTCCAAGAATGCCACTGATGTCAAATACATGCAGACATGATAAAGATACCTCTAAATGAGCTTAATGCAACAAGCTCGCCATGGCTGTTCGCAGCCTGGGGAATGGACGTCATTAGACCAATTGAGCATGCCGCTTCCAACGGGCACATGTTTATCTTAGTAGCAATCGAATATTTCACCAAATGGGTCGAAGCAGCATCTTACAGAGCAGTAACCAAGAAAGTCGTGGCAGACTTTGCCCGCGACGGCATCGTTTGTCGATTCGGGATTCCGGAGTCAATCATTACCGATAATGGCTCCAATCTCAACAGTGACTTGATGAAAGCTATGTGTGAAACTTTCAAGATCAGACACAAGAATTCCACAGCCTACAAGCCTCAAATGAATGGAGTCGTAGAAGCCGCCAACAAGAATATCAAGAAGATATTGAGGAAAATGATAGAGAAGCATAAGCAGTGGCACGAGAAGTTATCATTTGCTTTATTGGGGTATCGCACCACAATCCGCACATCCACTGGGGCAACCCCTTATATGCTGGTTTATGGTATAGAAGCCGTCATTCTCGCCGAAGTAGAAATTCCTTCCTTAAGGATCATACAGGAAGCTGAGCTCGACGATGCAGAATGGGTGAAGAGTCATTACGAGCAGCTAGCTTTTATAGATGGAAAAATAATGAACGCGGTTTGTCATGGTCAACTTTATCAGAGTAGAATGTCCAGAGCCTTCAACAAGAGAGTCAAGCGCAACAGTTCACGCCAGGGCAGCTGGTATTAAAGAAAATTTTTCCACATCAAGACGAGGCCAAATGGAGGTTCTCTCCCAACTGGCAGGGTCCGTACATGGTTCATCGGGTTTTGACAGGAGGAGCCCTCATACTTGCAGAAATGGACGGAAAGATCTGGCCAAAGCCGATTAATTCAGATGCAGTCAAGCGTTACTATGTGTAATCTCTATGCTTTCCTTATATGATGTAAATTGAACTACGCCTGACCTGATTCTTGTTTAAGAGGGGACACGTAGGTAGCCCTATGGGTTCGGTCACAACTCAATAAAATTTTCATTTCCCCCCCCCCTCGCAATTGGAAAGTAGGGCAGAATTTTGAGGAGGACCCTCAAAATTCTTAAGCAATTTCAGCCGGATCGTCGCAAGCAACAATCAAAAGCATCAATCCATTTAAACTGGGGCAGAATTTTGAGGGGGGCCCTCAAAATTCCGTAGCAAGAAAGGTTGCAATGTCCCGAACCACATCACAGTCATCGGTTCATCTAAAAATTATTATTTTAACTATACATTCATGTCGCACTTTTTACAAACTCACGCATGTTTGAAATTGCCTTCTTAGCAACGCTACCCTAATGATACATACAGTATCACCAGATCAAAGCCAAGCAGGTCAAGCATAGCCAGCGAGGATACGAACTAGCCTCCCCCCATTACAAAACTCATAATTTTTCTTTGGATGCAGACACTTGGATTGCGAAATCATCGAACATACTATACACTTACGAGACAAACATTGTTCAGGAATACAACTCCCTAGAACCGTTGCGTTTACTCACATTTGCTATCCATACACACGAGTGACATTCCGTGTGTCACAGTGTCCCCATCAGTCACCATACCGCAATCTGCTATCAGCTAAGAAAAGCCCTATTACCATTTGCCCTTTTATTTCTTGCATATGGCTACCATTCTGCCTTCCGAGACTAAACGCTGTCTCTATCTGCATTTTCTGCATTGCATAAGGCTACCATTCTGCCTTCCGAGACTAAACACTGTCTCTATCTACATTTTCTACATTGCATAAGGCTACCATTCTGCCTTCCGAGACTAAACGCTATCTATATCTGCATTTTCTGCATTTCATAAGACTACCATTCTGCCTTTCGAGACTAAACCTGTCTCTATTTGCATTTTCTTCATTGCCTAAGGCTACCATTCTACCTTCATTTTCTGCATTACATAAGGCTATCATTCTGCCTTCCGAGACTAAACGCTGTCTCTATCTGCATTGCATGGTTGAAAGATCGCCACTTCATCTACATTTGCATGGCTGAAAGATCGCCACTTCATCTACATTTGCATGGCTAAAAGATCGCCACCTCATCTGCATTTGCATGGCTGAAACATCGCCACTTCATCTGCATTTGCATGACTGAGGATCGCCACCCCATCTGCATTTGCATGGCTGAAAGATCGCCACCTCATCTACATTTGCATGGCTGAAAGATCGCCACCTCTTCAATATTTGCATGGCTGAAAGATCGTCACTTCATCTACATTTGCATGGCTGAAAGATCACCACTTCATCTACATTTGCATAGCTGAAAGATCGCCACCTCATCTGCACTTGCATGGCTGAAAGATCGCCACCTCATCTGCATTTGCATGGCTGAAAGATCGCCACTTCATCTGCATTTGCATGGCTGAAAGATCGCCACCAATTGCATCTCATGGGATGAAAGATCGCCAAATTATCCAAAGGCGTCATCGTTCGGAGGCACCATTTTCATAGCCCGAGAACACCATGTCATGGCCTGAGGACCCTCTTAATCTTTGGATATCATCATTCAAAGGCATCATGGTTCGGAGGCATCATCCTCATAGCCCGAGAGCATCATTTCATGGCCTGCGAATCCTTCATTATACGCTTCATGGCCCAGGACATCATGGTCTAAGGACGTCATCCTAACCGTCCAAAGACAACCTTCATGGTCCGAAGGGAATTTGCATCATGTTTAAATTTACGCACAATATATGCTTGTATTGCTTATTTGCAGGTAAACCGGCGAGCAACGGCCATCTCGGCAGGAGCGATCCCGCTCCGGTTCCCGCAGCCCTATCAGACCTTAACCACTTACCCCGTCCTGATATTGCGTCCGTTCTTGAAAAGTCTCCATCGGCATACTCCGCTGACGAACCTCGAACTAGATATGACTTGATTCTTGTAAAACCAGGGATATGTAGGCAGCCCAAAAGCCAGGGCGCGGCCTAAACCTCTTCAAACCGTTTCGCTCGGTCAAAATTGGCCATCATATCTTTACCCGACAACTCTTTCATCCTTCCCGGGTAAAGAGGGGCAGCTGTTGATACCCAATTTTTCCCTATATATTTTTTAATATGCAAAATACTTTTAAAATAGCATATGTATGCATATATAAGTGTGTCCAAATGTTTTATCATTTTTCTTTATTTTTTAAAGATTTTTAAACCAATTTATTCGCCTATTTTATTCATAAAAAAAACCCAATAATGTTTCCAAAATTATCATTTTTGGTGATTCATTTATTGTATTCTCATATTTATACTAAAATATGGCTAGGATATTTTTTTGCATATTTTTACAAATTTATTTAGTATTTTTAAAGCTAAATTGCATATAATTGCAATATAGCCTCTTTTAGATCTAATTGCGTTTATATCTATAAAAAATCGAGTCCAGTATTTTTAATTTGATAGTTATGTACTATAAATCATTTTAGCACCTTTAATTTATTTACAAAAATTATTTTATTATTTTTTATAAATCAATATAGGAAAATTGGCTATTTAAATGTTAGCCCCATTTTATTTCGATTATAGCCCAAATTGAACCCCAAATACCCTGAACCAATTCACATTCAAACCGACCCACAACCCATTTAAGTGACCCACCCGGACTCCCATTTAATCCCAGCCGTTGATCGTTTAGATCAACGACTCCCATTAATCCTTTCCTCATTAAACCCAAAGACCCCCAAACCCTTTTCATTCTTCATAATCCACCGCCTCTGAAACCCCTCCTCTCCCAAAATTCTCACTACAACCCAATCAAACCCTAGCCGCCGCCACCCTAATCCGCCCTAATCCATGGCCTTCCAAGGTCATCGGAGACCTGTATCATCCTCCCATGGTTTCTACGTGTTCGTTTCTGTGGTCTCATGACCAGATCCTGAAGGGGTTTTGTCCAGTCTTTGCTCGATGACTGTTCTTCGGTCGTCTATGACCTTTGTCCGGCCAACCATGGCTATTCAAGTCAGACTTTTGACTGTCCTGCTTAGATCGATTGTTTTCAAGGCCTTTCTCATCATTTGGGGTTCTTCTGAAACCCTAATCTCTAAGGTTCTTTTGATTTCTTTCAGATCTGCTTCAGATCTATGTTTGCTTTGAATTTCTAAGCATTTTTCTCGAAGTTTCTTTTGAAACTCTTCTTTCAAAACTCTTCATCTTTTCCGATTAGGGTTTTCTTGTTAAGTTATTTCAAAACTTTGCTCTGATTTTCTGGACATATTTTGCTATGTTTGCTTATATCGTTCTTCTACCTGGGTTTGCATGTCAAAAACCCTAATTTCTTTTGACTATTTATTAGACGAATGCTTGTTTGTTTGAATATTGTCTGATTCGCTTGTTTATCCTCTTTTAAAACTCTACTATTGTTGAAAACCCTATGGCTTTGGGTCTGAGACCGTTCGTTTAAGTACATGACTCAATTTGAAGTTCTTTATTTTGAAATCTCTTATTCCTTTGTGTGATTCTTCTGATTCTGGATTTCTATCTTCTCTAAAACTCGATTATGCTCGAAACCCTAAATTTTCAAAGGGGGTTTCCTTCACCTGCTAATATGAGAGTTTTGATGTTGGTAATTCTACTTTTGATCCTCCTTATGCATATAGTGGAGGAAACCACCCAGGGCAAAATTATCAAAATATTCCCGAGAGTGAGTTATGTGCACCAACTCAATCTTTTGTGTGGAATGTGTGTGATATTTGTGGTGGTCAAGATGGTCACTTTCATGGTTTGTGCTTATATTTCTTATCTTCCCCCAACCCCTTACTTTGATGGTTCTTCTTTTTCTTGTGAAGTTAATAGGAACAAAGAACCCAGGGAAAAGATCGAGGATATGCTAAAGTGCCATGTGGAACAATATGATGATAACCCACGACAGATACAAAGGTAAGAGGCAACTATTCACAACATGGAGGCTCAAGCAAATAAATTAATTGAACCTTGTAAAGCCCAACAAGTTGACATTGTGGATAGTCTCTAATATGAGTATGAATTGGCTGAAAAAATTGCCATTATACTAGAGGATTTAAAAAAATACGGGGATGAGCTAGAGTAGAACACCAACAATCAATCGAACTAGATTTTGAGGATGCCGATGTCGTAGAAGAGATACTAGATTCAACCATGGATATTGAGGATACATATTTAGTTGACTCTAGTGTCATTAGTGTTGAGGATGTTAACAATCCCAATGTTTATTGAGCGCATCGGTCCACACTCCAAGCATTTTTCCACATTGTGTTTGGACGATGATATGGAAATAGAGTTGTCCGAGCCACTTGAGGAGTCAAGGAGTAAGGAACAAGATGCTTACATTCTGGAATTCTTCGTGCCAGAAAGTCGGGAATACACATCTCATCCAAAGGCCAAGAAGTGGAGAATACTACATTGTTTTATTGAGCCAGTCAGATTCTTTCTACCACCCCAGGAGCATGATCATAGAGCAGAATCAAATCTTGGGGTCCAATTCATATGCTCAAAGTGGAGGCAAAAAGTGATTCGCATCGTGCCGCGACGTTAAATCAAGCGCTTGTTGGGAGGCTACCCAACATTACTGCTTTCATTTATTTTTATTTTTTTATTATTAATTTTTTTAATTGTATTATTTTAGTAGCGTCGATTTTTTATTTTCTAGGAGCATGGAAAGCAAAGCTATTGGAAGGATGCAACAACAAACCAGATGGTTGGAACTAAGTGTGAGGTACCCGCACGAAGGACCAAGCCTGGGAGAAGTCTGAGTACCCCATGAGCTGCTAGTGCTTCGGCCTTTGGCCTACCAGGGAGTTTCTTTTATCCTCTTATTAGTTATGGTGTGCATTGGGGACAATGCATAATTTTAAGTGTGGGGTGAGGAGATTGTCTGGGTGACTTTCTATGCTATTTTAGTTGTGTTAGTTTAATTAATTATTTTTTTTCCTTGAGGGATTTAAGTAAAAAAAAAGATTTTCTTTGTAGGTAGTGTAGTAATTTCCCCTTGGTTTTTCTTTGTGCTGCGGTTCTTTTCCAAGGGTTTTGTTTGAACCGAGTGTAGTTATTTTTTTAGGAAGTATGAGCTAGTGTGAGATGAATTGAATCGCAGCAATATCTCTTTACTTTGTTATGCCTTGAGAATAACGAGTACTTTTGTTGTGACACTTAGACTTAGTTTTTGAATCTTGTAGAAGTACCTTAAATTGTATGATCTTAAATTTGCTTAACTGCTTTGACTGGAGTGTCGTGATAGGATCGATTCTGAATGCGTTATGTGCCATGTCTGTGTGAGGTTTGCATATATTCTATACATTGCATTTGATGTCTGGAACTTGCCCCGTGTGTGTGCAAAGCGAAATAGTAGTCTTGTTCAGTCTGAGAAGTGATATAGGCAGTTCTTTGTTAAGCCCAATATATATAAAGTACCCACCTAAATGTTATGTATCGTAGTTAACCCCTTTGAGCCTATAATCGTGTTTCTTTGGTAACCACATTACAAGCCGTACCCCGTTGTTTGAATAGACCATATATTTGAACCTTGTCACCTCTCGTAAACACTTGAATTGTGATGATATTGAATAGTTAAAGTGTGGCGTGGTGGATTGGCTTTTGAGTGGAACGATGAAATAAGGAGAAAGGTGCACCGGGTGAAAAAAGGAAGTGTGTCAATAAATGCCATTGGGATAGAAAAAAAAGAGAAAAGAGAGAAAAGAAAAGAATATATATATATATATAAAAGTGATGGATTTGCTGGTTACTCATCTAACGAAGGTGAGCAAGAAGTTGATCAGGATAGTGCAGGAGAGGAGCTTGATTCTCCAATAGAGCCAAAGCCTCATGGGAAAACTGCAGCAAGTCCCACAAGCAAATTGAACTGTCATGCGCCTGTTTTCATTCCCAGAAACTCTCCAACTGCTTCTAAGCCAAATGCAGCAACTGGAAGTTTGGTTCAAGATGTAGCAACATCTTCCAAGTAGGTCACTCTAGGTGCTACTAGCAATCCTCCACCTGAAAGTTTAAATCAAGCTGCGGTAACAGGTGAGAGGCAGATTGATCCAGCTGATCGAGGAAAATCTGGGCAGCAGCAAATGGTGACCACTAAACCAAATATTTCGGAGGACGAGAGGAAGCTTTTGGATGCAATGGTAAGTTCCGCGCCTATAAATCCTATTACATTTAGTACAGGTCCTGTAATTAAGAACAAAAACAAGGTGCAAAACATAGGGCAACAACAAAACAAGGCAATGGTGGCAACTACACATGGAGAATCTGCCTTGGTAACACTTGATGTCGTTCAAAATGCCCCACAATCTGTGAACTTGGGGAGAGAGTTATTTGAAGAAGGAGAGGAAGATGCGATGTTACAACAGTGTAGGGCTGAGGCAGCAAGAAAATGTGATTTATCACCTATGCATAGTGGAAAAAGTAAGAAGTCTCGCACAAGGGATAAAAGTTGGGACGATAGGGTTAATGAATATGCAAACATAAGGCGACTTCCAATGAGAGTAGCCAAACAAAAACAGGCTATACAAACTACGTCCACAAAGTCCAATCATTCAAAGAAGAAAGCATGAATTTTGAAGATATACTAAAATGGGTTGATGAAGAAGACAAGGGTCAACAAATTGAAGATTTCACAAGACTAGAGAAGAAAGACCATCACTGTTATTTCTACATATTTTTATTCTACCATCACATTAGCATAGTTCTATGTAATATCATCACAGAATATGTTATAAACTCTGTAATGATCATAGAATATTTAGTTCTAGCTAGTTCTTTCTTTTTACATGCATGCTAGTAGGTGAGGCTTTTTTACTTGCCTCAATAGGATTAGTAAGGTTAGGTTTAGCCCAGTTTGTGTTGCTCTAGTCCTATGCCTTTGAAAAGATATCCAAATGGCTATGAGATTATATGCCCTCGTGAGACTTTGCCGGCAGCTACACCATGATTCCTATACATGAGGCTGCCATAAGGGCATTGTGAGGCGCAAAGGAGTAATTATATGGCCAAGGCATAGAGACAACACTACTGGTGCTATTGTCCCCCTTATTTGTACTCTTCCTATGTGGTTCTTTTTTGCTTTTTATTATTAATAAAACTAGCCCTAGGCACTTGCCTAGTGGATTTGCTTAATATATATATATATATATATATATATATATATATATATATATATATATATATATATATATATATATAT